>NW_026555967.1:0-45214 GCF_029017545.1 Prosopis cineraria | reverse complement strand
ATTATAACTATTTTCGTATGTTAATGCTGGTGAACTAATTTCATCCTGTAAGGTAATAAAACCCAGTTGGCAAGTCTGTAATCAAGAGGCAAAAAGTATAAGATGTGCTTTTAGTATTAATATCCAATTGACCTGAACGGATGTGATGAACTGATCATTAACATTGACTTACCATCATGCCGATTAACATTTTGGAAAATCGGTTAATAATTTAATATATTCAATTCAAAATTTTTAATTAATTTAATCAAATCTAGGTGTAAATTTACCATACATTTCCATCATTCAAGATTCTAGGCTTGGACTGTGAGTTTTTGGAGATTTGCGGTAAACCAAATTATTTTGTTTGCTACATTTAACATTTGTACGTACAAGACAAAATTAATATATCCACCATTTGACCCGAAATTTACAATTTCAACAAATTAAAGCTACGTTGTTGGGATTTCATCCACAATTTTACTAGTGTTTATATTTATATAATATAAACACTCAAATGCATACTGCAGCAAGGAAAGACAAAAAAATATGTGAATATAAAGTAAAAAAAAATGTACTCTTTCCATATTGCTATCTAACTAAATCATCTTTTAATATTGTTGAGCCTAGTAAGAAGTAACTCTATTAAAGACGTTTCTCTTATCAACACGAACTTGAATTTAAGACACTGTATTTAAGCGGTCATGATTTTTTCCACAAGGATTATCAATGCTAGCTAATTGGTTAAAAAAAATGTACTCTATATCCAATTTATGTAATTTTAATATTAATATCTTTTTTGAATATATATATATATATATATGCTCATAATTTGTACAAAAAGTTAATTTATATATGTTTTGTTTGATAAAGTGCGAAGCATTAATTATATTCTTTTTTTCCTTCTCTGCGAAGAATAAGCTTAGCATACCATCTTGCACCATTGACCAAACATGACAAAGAAATCTAGAATTTACACACACACACACCACACACACACACCACACACCACACACACACACACACACCACAATTCATCAATCATGAGAAACTAGCTTGAGCTACCCAAAGTGTAGGGTCTCTGGTTCCCTGGGGAAAGCCTAGTAAGCTGTTCGTCATGCATACGTCAACAGAAACTAGATTGACTTTGCAGACACAAATTGTAAGTACTTTTGAAGTTGGTTCGCCATTTGAAGAGGTTCCAATTTCAACGTGTCTAAAATATAGTGCCTTACTCTTATCTGTATGGTTTGTGTGGGGATGTTGAATTGATTATGAGAGGCATTTGAGTTTGACTAGTAAACCGAGCACATGAAATGAATCAAAAAGCCAACCAAGTAGCACAAAGAGAAAGCGAAAGACAGAGACAAATGCTATATCATTTGTATTAAGTAATGCTTGTTTGATTTGATTCTACGTACGTGAAACCATTGTTTTCTTTTCCTCGACCGCCCAAAGAAAAATACATTTCCATTCAAAGCTTTTGAATTGCTGCTATAATTAAACTCTTTTAAAGTGGATTTCTGTCTTGCCTCTCACATCTCATTTTACGTTCTCTCTCTCTCTCTCTCTCTCTCTCTCTCTCTCTTTAATTTTTTTTTATGTGACCAAAGTATGTCCTCTACTATGATCCATAGTGGAAACTAACCTTTTAGGGTATACAGAGGGCAGAGAGCAAGGTATAGTTTCAACTCATTCACACGAATAACTTCAGCTGATTTCATATTTTCTTTACTTGTTTGTTGCTTCTCTTCATTTCCATTAAAGATAGTGCCTTTACTTGACTTTATAGTTTATTCTTTTTAGCTTTGACATTTTGGTTATCGCGTGGAAATTTAATACGTAAATATTCATGTTACGTACTCAGATATTATAAAGAAATTAAATCACTACTATTTATAATTTGAGCGAGGTATAGTGTGTGTGCGGGTGAGTATCCACATTTTGCATCCTCTATTCAGTTTTCTTATGTAAACACATTGGCGTAATGCATAATTATGATGTTTAAATATGGGATAACTATACATCAAATGCTTCCCAAATGTCCCTTATATTATTAGTAGTTTTAAGAAATTTGAGACATAAGTACGCACAACTTCAATACATCAATTTTGAAATGGAACTTAACACCAAAAATGAGCATACGTAAAACTGCTTTGTGGTGTACCATGACGTTAAGTATCACTGTTATTATGCTCATGCCCTTAGTTTAGGATATATTTAATTTAATTTGAAATTGATATACAAATTTAATTATTCCAAAAAGATATTATTTTTAAAGAGGATACGCTAATAAAGTCCTAACAAGTACGTAATCGAAGGGGGAAATGTGTGTCTGACAGACGTGTGATTTTTTTTAAAAAAATTTTGGGGCCGAAAAAAATGGAATTTTAATCTAAATGATCTTTACAAGAATCAACCCTATTGTTTACAACTTGTTTTTTGTGTCTCAATGAGTCATGACTTTCTTCCAGAAAAATGTGTCACGTTCATACATATTAATTAACCATATCAAGAGCAATTAATATTGTAATTAATACACACAATTGGTATCAAAATGATTATTAAAATAATATAGTCACACTCACATTAAAAAATTAATTAATAATAAAATACAAAACAGTTATATAAATCAACTATTATCAGTATAAAATAAATTAGTTTCCTCATTTCCACACTTAGAGATGATATTCCATAATTAAATAAGATGTTAAAAAATATCCCTCTCTATGTCTTTTTCTTGCACGCTAAGGGTCTTAGAATAGGGTATCATGAGCTATTTGATTAAAGATAAAAAAAACAAAAGAAATGAAAGAAGAAAAAATTGAATAAATTTGAAGTTTCTGAAACTAACAAAAAAATACAAGTTTAGGTAAGAAGAAGAAGAAAAATTTAAAAAAAAAGAGAAAAAAATAGTTAAGAAAATATTAGAAGATAAAAAAAAGTTTCATGTGCAAAAATTAAAAAATAAATCATAAAATTATAAGTGTAAAAAAAACTAACAAAATTATTTGAGCTATTTTAGTGGAATATATTATTTTAAATATATTTAAATAAAAAAATTTAATATTAGAGTTCAACTTCAAATAAAGTAAATTCACAGCCATTATATATAGTGCTATTTTTGAAAACGAAAAAAGAAATCCATGTGTGTTGTTGAACAAATATAAATTAATTAACATTTTTTTTTCTTTTTGCTGCAGATGCAGAAGCAACTATATGTATGTTGCTTTTCTTGAGACTGTGGGGCGATTAGCCGACGAAGTGATGTGACCTAAATTTTTGGAAATTTGGTCAGACTTTGGAACACTCTTCCATTAGAAATTCAACTTTCGTATAATCAATTTAAAAATACGTGTCTAAAATTAACCTTCTGGATGGCACATGCATTTTGTTTTTTTGTTTATAAGTCAGAAGTGGGCGAGCTTTATTGTGGAAAATCTTTGATATGTGCTTTGCTTTTCTTCCATTATTGTTAAAAAAAATGAATATAATAATTTCAAAGATAAATGTGGCCAGCAGTTTTGTTGAAAATGTAATGTTTATTAAAAGAGTGAATGGGCGTTCAATAAAAAAAAAAAAAAAGGAGTGAATGGGTGATGGAGTTATACTTTTAGGAATATGATATTATTAGCACTAATGACAACAGAATATTATTAAAATAGTGATATATTGACAGTACTACTGTAATACAATCCAACAATACTATATAAATATATATTGTATTATAAAAACGACATTTTATTAAATAATTACTTGGATTTCTTGATGTCATTTAATAATAATCAATACTTTTAGTGTGGTTTGGTGAGGAGGAAGGAACTCAATTTTCTTTAAGCAATATTTCAAATACACAAGACTTGTGGATAGAAAATATGAGTACCAGACCAGGTGAGATAGTACTATAGAATAATTATACCTCTAAAAATTAAAGTCAGTGTGATTTTTGTAATAAGAAAGAAATAAAAGGAAAGTGAAATTTTAGTCTTTAACTTCATATAAGTTTCAGTTTAATCATTTAATTATATAAAATATTTTTAAGTATAAGGGTATAAATGTACGAGATTATAACGTAAAGTGAAATGGAATTGTTTTTGATAGAATAAAGTGTGGTGACATTTCATTTTTTCAGTTTTATTATAGAAAGATGAGCTATTTTGAGAATTAAGGGATCATTGCTATTTTTAAAAATTGAATGAATTTCATGTGTCAAAATATTTGAGAATATAACATTTTGTCAATATTTAAAATTTAATCTTTATAATATATTTTATGTTAATAAAATTAATAGTGTCTAGTTGGTAAGAAACTGCTAATATTTAAGTTAGAAAATTAAAAAATAACTTATAAAAACTA
The DNA here is from genome assembly GCF_029017545.1 of Prosopis cineraria. Classification (NCBI taxonomy): domain Eukaryota; kingdom Viridiplantae; phylum Streptophyta; class Magnoliopsida; order Fabales; family Fabaceae; genus Prosopis; species Prosopis cineraria. Next base: position 40,879 of record NW_026555967.1, on the reverse strand, counting down.
AGTGATTAAAATCAACATCATGTAAAGGGAAGTCTTAAAGGATAACAAAAATGAATTTATCAAAATGAAACCTAATTTTAAGTCGAATTGAAATGCATGCCCCACAGACGACGATGCATTGCAGCAAAAATGGTCAGCTTTCTCCATGATTTGAAAGAAAACCAAAAAAAAAAAAAAAATCATAGTCAATTGCCAGCGCCCTGTGGATAAGATCACCATTATGATCAAGTATTTATTTATCATCATCGACTGATAGAAATTTAGTCTTATTGACCTAATTAAAAAGTTCTCTGAACATAATTTTTTAATCCATTGTATTTAAATTTTTTAATTTCATTATTATTAGATTAGTTAATTATCTCGGACATTTTAAGTTGATTGTAAATTGATGAGAAAAGGAATTTTTTAATCTCTTGAGTTCATCTCAATTATCCATTTGACCCTAAAGTAGTCAAGTTTAATTTTACCTATTATGTAGCTTATTTTTTCTTAAATTATTATGAGTTTTTTAAATTTTAAAATATAAATTGACTCTCAAAAGTCAAAATAATATAATGTGCAAGTGTATTAATAATTTAACATGTATTTGTGGCAAATGAAAATAAATTAATCCTTTTAATTTTTATTAATGCAACCCTTTACCCGTTTACAGCATTTTGTTATCTTAGTTTCTTTAAAATTTTATAGTTTTTTAATCTAAATAATTATATTTATTTTCATTAATCTAATGGTTGTCATCAATCTTATTTTATTATTTATATGAGTAAATTTTAACAGTGTAACATCCTTTTAAAACAATAAGGATCAAAAAGATAACTGAAGTAAATTTAAAAAATAAATTAATAAAAATTAAATTTAAAGAACTAAATTAATCACTAAGTTAAATTTAATGGATTAAAAATTATATTTGTAAAGGACGTCCTAAATTAGGACTTAATCATCACACTAACTATGGTTGATCAAGAACTAACCCAAATAGATTATCCTAAATGAATTCTTAATATGTATTTTTTTTAACAAACTATTTAGTACAAAGGAATCCCAAGTCTTTAAAATATTTTAAGAATTTATATCATTTAATTAAACATATGCGGAAGCATGATAATAACTATTTTTACCTGCATAAATATTTTGGCTCGTAATTATAGCACAAGCATCAAACCACATTTCTCAGGGCCCAAAATACATTTTTCTCAACACAAAACCCATAATGCAAGTGGATCAAGAATATATTATCCTAGATGGCAATATCATAAACTAAATACACATATCAAATAAAAGGAGAGAGGCCTACAGAAGTGATTATTATCACTTGGCCTAATGCTCCTTTCCTCTGTTCTTCTCAGATGAGTTAGCTCCTGTAATATGTTAAAAAAGAGGGGTGAGTACAACCACTTGTAACTAAAGTATAGCTAAATTATACAAATGCATGATAATTAATCATGAATGCAAGTGGCCAATAAATTATCAAGGTGACCATTCAAACAATCACATTAATAAACATGTTAATCACATTAACATTTAACTCATGTGAATAATTTCAAGAATAAAGTCAAGTATAAAATTTGCACAAATAGCCACATATACATTATTCGCATAATTACTACATGTTCTCATTTCTACAATTATAATTATCTTCTCAACATAGCCATCAATCATTCAATGGCATGATAATAATAATATGCATGATCAATCTCTTCCTTATATCCCCCCTTATTTCCGTTGACATGAAATCTGTGGGCCAACAACCGGAAGGGATCATCTATGTAGTGAGACTACCTAAAGCCTTAATCATATCATGAGGGGCTACCGGGCCAGGGTTACCTTACTCACTTATGAAGACGGTTTTCCCCAAATCACACACTATGGAGTGTCATACCAAAAACTAGCTCTACCCAAACTCCAAGTAGGCCAGTAGGGTCAAGTCCCTTAATAGGAACAATGCTACAGTACCTTACAAGGTAAGTAGCGGTTATAACTCCTAGGATTATCGGTCAATAGCCAAGTACCATATGGATTTTGTGTAATCGCTAACTCCTTCACTAAGGCGAACTCCCACCATATGATCATACTAATAAAAAAAAAATACATTTTAAAAACTCATATATATAATTCATAATTATAGTCAAGATTGTGCACATCATTATCAACATCAATCTCATTATTTATACCAAGTCACAATTAACTTGGTCACAAATCATAAGGTCTCAACAAAACCACATACATAAAAACAACTATTTCAAATTTAAATATATATATATATATATATATATTTCCTTTTGTTTTACCAACATAATTAATTAATTAACATATAAAATGTATAAAATAGATTTTCTCCGGTTATCTCAACCTTTGAGAGGTCAAAGGTTACCCCTCAAGTTACAACACTTCCAAAGCTTTTCAAAGCTTGAATGGTGTCAAAAAAAATTAATTTACAATTAATCATACCCAATGTGTCAATAATATTATCAACACAATTTTCACTCATACTCTAATACCTAAGTATTTATTTTATTTTATTTTATATTTATTTATTTATTTATTTATTTTAAGAAATTAGTCTTAGTCTCTTGAATTCTAAAATTTAATTTCATGTATTTGAACCTATTTACTTGGTTCAATAGTCTCCTTCATAATAATTTCATTCCATATTTTTCTAATATCAAAATTTCTCTTTTTATTCCAAAAATTCGCACATAAAAATATCTAAAAATTACAAACTTGATTTCAAGCCTAGAATCATTATTCTATAGCCATAATAATTTATTTCTCATCTCAAATAATCATAAATATCAACAAATCAATTTATATTTTCAAATTTAACCAAAAATCTACCCATAGGGATCTAGGGATAAACTCAAATGCCTCAAATTCCAATCTATCAACAAAATAATACTCTAAAATATTTATTACACTACCAACAACTAGATTTTCTCATCAAAAATTTATCTCTCTTTCAAACCCTAGATTTTCCAAAATCTTAAAATTTGCAGCTCAAAGAGAAAAACGAAAAAGACTAAAAAATATTTAGAACACTTACCTAATCTTAGAATACTTTAAAATCTCATTTGAAGTATTCCATTATGAAGCATCACCTTCTAAATCAGCTCCTACCGCCGCAGCGTCGATCGTGTTCTCTCGCCGCTCTCTGCTCGCACCAGACGCAGATGAAAAAAGAATGAAGAGAAATAGATGAAATAAGGCATAGTGTGTTTTTTTTTTTAAAAACAAGCGTGGGTTTCACGACCTTTATTCTCTTTTTTTGTCTTCTTCAATTGCACACCCGTGAATCTTCTTCCCTTTTCTCATTTCATTTTTTTTATTATTTAATATTCCTTCTTTCTTTTTCTTATTTTTTTTATTATTATATAGTTATGATTACATGGAGAGCGCCGAAAGCACAGCCACTTCTTCTTCTTCTTCTTCTTCTTCTCTCTCTTTTATACATTTTCTTTTCTTTTTAATAATAATAATACAATAATTTAATATTTTTTTAATTAATTAATTAATTATTTTTTTAAATTTTAATTTAGAATTATATCCTAATTAGATTTAACAATCATCTCCCTATTTTGTTTACCTCTAAATATTTTTTTAAATTTTTATTAATTTAAATTAATTATTAAAATTTAAATTGATTGAATGTTACGATATTATTTATGGTGTGTTTACATTTAAAGATGGAAGGAATAATGTTTAAACATAAATTATTTAATGACAATAGGTCAATAGCGCGTAAAATTTAGCTGTCATGATGTCATTCTGAAATCATATATATATATATATATATATAACACTTAATTATCTTTTTGCAATGAACACAAAAGTGAAACCCCCATTGAATCTTACTGGTGAGCAATATCAATGGCGGACTGAGTTTTTCCTACTGTATTTTCTCTCTTATTATTTTTTCACTATAAATCTGACACGTTTAAATTAATTTTTTATTTTTAAAATTATCAAATATGAATCATTTAAATATTATTTATTATTAATGTTCTAAATTTGCAATGTTTTCTCATTAACAAGAAGAAGCCAGCTCTATAAATGTCTTCCTCCTAATTTTCTTGCCGTACGTCTGTAGTTAATCACCTGAAAAAGTTACCCAAGCAATGATCCTGAGTAATGACGATGCTACATCTTAATCCTTCCAAACTTAAAAATTTACAAATTAACTCGAATTAAATTTCTTCTTTGATTTTGTCTTTTAAAAGAACAAGAAAAGAAAGAAAAGAAGGTCGAGGGAACAAAAGCTGTGTCTTTCAATTATACCAAAAAATAAAAAACCGTGTTTATCGGAGCCCACTGGTTTCAATAGTAGCCGACATAATTATTATTCAATGTTTGACGAATCAAAATGGCTGAAGGGTATGATTAAATTATTCTCCCATCCTAAATTATAAAATATTTTAAATAAAATTTAATATTAATAAAATTTATTAAATACATTTAATAATCTTACTTTTTAAGATAAAAATATAAATTTTTAAAATATTTTAATTTAATACTCCATTGATAAAAAAATTAAAGAGAAAAAATATATGAAAAGGATAATATTAAAAAGCTATCATTAATGAAACCTCATTTTATTAGTGGACATGTTAAGATTAGTTTGTTTGATTTTAGCAAACACTTCCTTTGATTCTAATTATGCGAGTTTCTTCATTTCTTAATTCAAAAATATTAAAAAAATTAACTATGTTAGTAATTCCCTTTGCGGTGAAAAAATTATCATTAAATCAGGGTATTCTGAAAAAAAAACAATGTTTTAGATAAAAATGAGTGAGAATTTGTTAGAACATCAAGCGTGGGTTGGCTTGATATATTTGAGGAAAAAAGTCTGACATAAGATAAAATTAGGTTAGAAAAGAAATATAAAAGTGAAAAAAATAATTTATAAATTCAATACTTATCTTAAAATTTTGAATTAAAATGTGTTTATTATATTCATTTATATCTGACCTCTCGAAATCATTAAGTGGCCTAACTGTATTCTTCCGCCTTTCAACATGCTCACAGGCCCAATAAAACTTACATTAAGTACCAAACTATAATGTTCAATAATCTTCTAAATATAATAATACTGGAGGGAGTAATTGAGACTCGAATTAATCAGTATTCAATGAATCAAGATAGCTCAATAAAGTGATTAACTGATATGCGTTAATAAATTAAAATTCAAAAGTTGGTTGTCGCGTTTACCTAGACATGAATTAATCAGTGTTTGACTGGTAATTAAAATTGGCTTACGAATGTGATGATGAGCACAATAATTAGAAAATAATGGAGAGATAACTTGTAAAGTCAGCGAAAACTGAAAAGCATACCTATCAAGTGTCAACTAGTATTTTCTGCAGCGGCAAGGCTGATGAAGACATCAACTGATACGAAGATGGTGTTGAATTGACAAGCTTGAAATTAACCATTGGTGTTAAGAAGATAGTTTGTGTTAATCTTTAATTAACTATGCACTCTCTCAAACCTCACTAAGCAAAAAATATCTTCTCGCCGTGGCACAGTCCTCTTATACCTTGATTCCAACATCCATCCAATTTTTTTTTTAAGTTGTACATGGAAATGAAAGAAATTTATTATATATTTAATATAAAAATGATAATATATGGGTAATATCATTTATAAGTTGTGAACAATTAACTCATGTTTTAGATAATAAATAGTATTTTAAAATTGGACTGAATATTAAATCAAAAAAGCTTGTGGGTTGCAGCTTTTATGGTTCAAACGGTTAAACCACTAGTCAAACTAATAATAAAATAATTATATATATATATAATTAATGATATAATAAAATATATTGAACTATCCATGACCATGCTCAGTCTTTGTAGCACAGGAGGTCTTCACCTAGGCAATTCACTATTAAAACTTTGAAGTTTGATGATTTATGTATCTTCAATCATAAATCATTTTCTTTAAAGATAAGGTATGGTGATTGATGGTGCTAGGTGTTGTTTTTATATTTCTATCTTGTATTTAACTAGGTGATCTCTTTTGTATGATTTTTTTTATATGGAATGAAGTTTTCAGTATTTACTAATAAAAAAGTATATTTTTTAGACTTTACATCACATCCAACGTCAAAAAGTCATTTCGCCGCTCTCCCTCTCTATTTTCCTTCATGATTCACTTTTATACTCATTACCTACTCCTATTCTCTTTCTCTCTTGTTCACTGTCTTCTTCTCTTGTTCATGGATTCAAATTTCACACATTATTTTCGCTCTTTTATCCTTCATTTTAGTTAAATAAATGAGTGTTTAAATATATTTTTACAAAACCATCATTTTAGCCTCTAAAATTGATTGTAAATGCTATCTAAATATCTACTAAAACTTCATGTGATGTACGATGAAATATGATAATTATGTTTGAATCATAGAACAAATTTGTTCATAAAAACTTCTTCCAAAACAACAAGTGTATTGTAAAAGTGTAACATTATCTCCGACATTATCAATCATACAGAATATCAAACATGGGACACCATTATAACAACTGGGACTAATCAAGTGCCATAAAACAATCATCATAACATAAGGGTTTGTAAAAAGGTTTAAGAAGTTGGAATCCCAAGAAAACACTTTTTAAAGTTGTTTAAGCCCAAACTATAATTTATAACAAATTAAACAAGATAACGGAAGCATGAAAATCAAAACAATACTTAAAAAAATATTAAAATAATTTGGAAAATTTTCTAGAAAGGAACAATACGCCGCGACACATGCCTTAACCTACTGTGGCGGACAACATAGAGGGATTACATTCCCTCTTTGTGTCTCCTGCTGCGGTGCACACATGTTGTCATGACAGCACTTCGGCCAACTTTTGGAGCATGCCAAATCACCGTCCGACGTCAGATTTGAGTGATTCAAGTGTCTACACATAGCTCTTTGAGCCATCTAACTATTAGCACTGGTCCTATACTCGAACACTAAACGAAATAAAATTTAGACACCAAACCTAAAATGGTACCTTTTCTTTCCAAAACCATAATCTAGGTACCCAAACTCACACACCAAATGCCAACAATGAAAACACTTGAGTTAACTCAAATGGACCACAAACAATTTACTCATACAATTAAGCCACAACAATAATATTTCAAATACAAATTGGCCATCCAAACCATAATTTAATATAAATCCAAAAAGTGGTAACAAACATTCAATATCCATTCAACTGGCCAATCAAACACATGAATCAACACAAAATAACACTTCCACTGCTATCTCGATCTTTTACAACCATTTCATCATAAATACAACATTTTAGGCTGAGATACCCACAATTTACAATAGAATTCATGCAAGTACTCTCAAAATGACTTATGTTTTTCCTAAGTTAGCATATGCATACGCAATTCGTTACAAAATCAAGACAAATGTAAAGGACTATACAATTATTTACTAGTCCCCATAATGCTCGTTCGCACCTTCCTTCCCTTTCCCCTATCAAAGCCTTCACCTATAAAAATAACCACAGGGTAAGTCGAATACTCAATAACTAAATAGTCTAATCCAACTACTCGTGTGTGAAAATGAATAGTGCATATATGAAGTGACATTTAAAACACATAACAAGGTACACATCTATACATATGACTATAAATGATATGCATGATTAACATATTACCTTATATCCTCCTTATGTCTTTCGACTGAATCTATGGGCTGACAACTCAAAAACATTAGGTAGGTTAGCACCTAATAGAGGGGTCAATTGTGGTGACACTTTAAAGATTTTTGAAAACTTAAGAGTGAAAATCTTTAGTATGAAGGAAGGAAGGAAACACATAGGATTTATATTAGTTTAGCCTTAAACTTGGCTTACGTTCAGTCCTCAACATCACATTTCAAATTTCCAACTAAATTCACCAGTTTCAATAGGTTCTTGTTACCACAGTATAACTTACAAAACTTAACTTATCTTAAATCAATCAACAAACTTTGCTACAATTTGGCAAGTTTTTATAACCACTTGAAAAATATCTTTTCAATATTTCAGAAGAATAAGATAAACTTTCATAATGAAAACTCTCCTAAAGAGTGGATAAATTACAGTTGAAATCTTATAAACTTGTGAGAGTTTTTTCACAATTCTTTTCAAGGACGATAAATAAATGCTAAACAGTTAAGTACAATTTGAAATATTTTTGAATGCTCTGATAAAGAAAAATTTGCTCAAGGATTGAAAGTTCTCGTTCAGACTTGAATTGTATCACACATATATTTTTGGCAGTTGACAGACCGTTGGAATAGTGTTACTAGCTATTGGTGCAACTTCTTGCGTGTATCATGTTAAATCACACATGAAATGGCTTGTGTCAAGTTCTAGATATACATATGTGATAAATCAGCCATGAATCAGGTGTCTCACGTGTTGTTTAGACTAAATGAAAGTACAATCTATTTTATATGCAAAAACTCATATGCAACCCTCTTATTCTCACATATGGTTTAGCTAATAGAAAGCCAAAACTAGTTCTATGTGACAAATCTTGCATGTGACAAGCTTGTTCTCACTAGTAATTTAGATTGTAGAAAGTTAAGCTCAAATTTATATGACAGAACTTATATGGAACCAATATGCTCTCACACGTGATTTGGTTGGCAGAATTTTAAAGCCAATTCTATGTAACAAAACTGGCATGGAAGAAATGAATAATCACAGGTGAAATGGCTTGCTTCAAATCCAAACCATTTAAGAAGTTGAATCACACGTGAAATACAACAACACTTATGCGTGAAATGGCAAGTTACAAAACTTAAGCCGTTCTAGAATGTATATCACGCATGGAACTACTATGCACTCGAGCAAGATTTTGCATGATCAAGAGATATGGAGTTTGAATCACAAATCATACAAGTATGCAATTTGAACTTAGCTTGAGATGACTTAAAACTCAAATTGGCAAAGTGTGTTCAAGAGGACTAATGCAAAATCATGCATGGTTATCATCTTCTCACACATGTGAAATAACTCTTGACAAAATGCAATAAAACACATGACAAAACTTGCATGCAAACCAAAAGGTTGCTTACATGATTTGAAACATTAAAGCAATCTTAAGGCATCACACAAACACAAGTGACAAATCACGTGTGGATCATTCTTTGATTCTCGTGTGAAACATCAACAAGTGTGTCTAATATGCTAAATCTCATAAGTGACCATATAGAATCACATGTGATTGTATAGTTTAAGAAAACTCAACTTTTATGAACCACAACAAGCTAAAGTGACATTACTTGCATGCTTAAATGCATTAAGATGAGTCTTAAATTTCATAAATGAGACTTATGAGATAAAGATGATGCACTCATTTTAATGACAATGAAATTTAATTAAGCTCCAAAGTTTTCTCATTGAATCTAAGAAAATCTAAATAACTTATCCTATAGTTCTTCATCTTCTCTTGATTCTTCATGCTCTTAGGGTTTTGTCTTCATCTATGATTCTTCATTTATCTGCACACATAACAAACACCTCTTATCTTGATTTTGTAATCATCAAAACATATAATCTAATAAATAAGACCAAATTCATGTGATTGGATTAGCTTAAACTCACCATTAATAGGAGGCAGCCCTGGCCAAGAGTGCCTTCACCCATTATGGATCACAGATTCCCCCTGTCTATGAATATTAGGGGTGTCAATGTCTAATCTATCTCAATACTGAGACTTTCAAACAATATAATACTGAACATCAGAGCCTCCACAGTGCCAGTGTACTATATGAATTTCTAAACAATGCCCCTAACACCACATTAGGGTGAACTCCCACCCTCTCATAATAATATACAAACAAACATATGCTCAATAAATCCACACAATATCATAACATATGATTTTCACTAAAATGTTCATTTCTACTTAAACCATAGCATTTCGTAAGTAATTATACTTAAAAATAGCATGTAGCTTTCAAAAACCACAACACCAAAAACATAACTTCTCATTCTACTTCACATAGTTTTTAAATCATAATTATTTTATATTAATATTGTAATAATACAAATATAAGGTGTTAACCTTAATAACTACTACATAACCATCCAAACACACAAGAAGAAGAAGGTTGGACAATCTGGTTACTTCAACACTTTTGTCATTAATTACTGTATGGTCAAGACTTAGCTCTATATGTGTCTACTAGCACTACAATACTTTATCGATAATTAATTTACAAGATTAAACTTTTAATCATCAATCCACACACTAGTTACTCTATTTTAACACAATTTTGGGTACCTATAATATCCAAAACCTTAATTTAACCCCATCACTATTGCCAACATACTTCATTAATTCTCTTAAACCCCCGAACACTTAAATAACATCACTTCATTATCTAGATTACTTTTAATCTCCTAATTTCTACCTAGAGTTTATCCAAACCCTACCCAAAAATTCTAAATCACTATTTAATCCCATAAACATAGGTTTAGAGGCTTGATTTAAGTCTTTAAGACCTTTACTAAGTCAATAGGTTCATCACAACCTAAGAACAACCGAATCAAAGCCTCAACCATAACCAAAGGCATCAAGAATTAACAGAAGGGAGAGGAAGAAGTGTAAGAAGCTTACTCAAGGATGAATCTTGCTCCAAATGCTTCCAAGTTACTCCCAAAGTCAAGCCCTAGCACTTACCAGTCACTATCTATTGCATCTCTCACAATTACCCTTTCTCTCTTTTGATTTTTAGCCTAGTTTGTGAATCTGACAAGTGCAAATTTTTGCAAGTACGTTATGGCACATGATGCATCCATTGAGGCACATGACACAGAGATGCCTAGACATATTTTAGGCCCCTCTCTGTGCCACAGTCCATTCGAACTCTGACTTAGCCCACTTTTAAGGCTATCCAATGATCTGTTAACTACATTAATCTTTTAAAAAATAATATTATTTAATAATTCACTTAACTTTACCATTTTACCCTTCTAAACATTTAAAATTCTCATATTTAAAATCCTGGATGTTACATTAAGGGTGAGCAAAACTAAACAAAACTGACCATACTAAATCAATCCAATAAAGCTAAATAAAACTAATCATCAGTAAGATTTGGTTTGATTTTTTTAATTTAAAAACTGAATGGTTTGGTTCAAGTTTTAATTTTTTTTATTGAAACTTAACCAAACCTGAACCATACCTATTAGATTTTTAAATATATTTTTCATGATTAATATTAGACTATTAGTGCTAATTTTTTAAAATTTTAGCTTCAACTAAAGTCTAGTCCAAACCCAAAATACTTTAATAGAATCCCTAATCCTTCCTTTATCAATTTTGCTATTAGACAATCAAATGCATATACTCATGTTATGTCAAAAATGATCTTTTAGATAATTTTAGATATAAAATTTTCCTTTTTATTTAAAGCAAATTACTTTTCATTATAGATATTAAGACAATTTGTAATGAAATTTAAATTGTATTACTCACAAGTGCATACTCTAGCGTTTATTGATAATGAAATATGAATATATATATATATATATATATATATTCATACATATTTACACACACACACACACACACAATGTTCATTTCCATAATGAATAAGGAAGGATATAATTTAACATGGGCGTGATATTGTCCTTACTCCTCATAATATATTTTTGATTTAGGGTACAAGAGATAAGGGGGTGTAAGGGTGTAAGGATCTTGACTTAGGCTTCAAGGGTTCTAGCTTGAGTATAAGAGGTATGGCTTAGGTACACGGCTTTTAGCTTAAATTTCACATGTTATGGCTTTGGGTGTAAGAGATATGGCTTAGGTGCGAGGCTTCTAGCGTAAGTTGCATGTGTTATGGTTTAGAGTACAAGGGATCTGGCTTGGTCATTTTCATTAAATTCATAGTCTTTTTCATGTAATTTAGGGGCACTAATAGTGGTATACTTTCTATTTGTTTGATTTACATGCAATCCGCTAGATATTATATATATATTATTCCTTAAGCATGCTTGCGAATTTCTTCATATATTGATTTATATGTAATCCATAGTTATTTTTATGTAATTTAGGGGTATTGACATGAGCGTAATCTCTATGTGTTTGATTTACATGTAATCCACTAGATATTACATGTAAGCTATTCCTTTGTCATGCTCGTGAGTTTTTTCATATATTGATTTATATGTAATTCATAGTCATTTTGATGTAATTCTAGGGTACTGACAAGAGCATGCTCTTTGTGTGTTTAACTTACATGTAATCCACTAGAGATTTCATATAAATTATTCCTCAGGCATACTCGTAAATTTTTTCTCATATTAATTTATATGTAATTCATAGAAATTTTCATGTAATTTTGAGGGATTAACAGGGATGTGCTCTTTGTATATTTGGTTTACATGTAATCCGCTAGAGATTATATGTAAATTATTCTGAGGTATACTTGTAAATTTTTTCTCATATTGATTTACATGTAATCCCTAGTCATTTTATGTAATTTTAGGGGATTAATAGGGACATGCCCTCTATGTGTTTGATTTTCATGTAATCAACTAGAAATTACAAGTCAATTATTCCTCAGGCATGCTCACGAATTTTTTTCCATATTGATTAATATATAATCCTTAATCATTTTCATGTAATTACAAGATTATTGACAATAGGTGATCTCTGTGTATTTGATTTACATGTAGTTCACAAGATATTACATGTAATTATCCAAGCCAGAAGCCTCGTACTCTAAGCCAGAAGATGTGCACCATAAGCTAGATCTCTTACATCCAAGCAGAAGCCTTGCACCTTAAGCCAGAAAGCCTTACACTTAAGCTAGACCCCTTGTACCCAAGCCATAAGTCTTATACCTAAGCCACAATCCTCTCACTTTAAGCCAACAGCCTTGCACCTAAGTCAGAAGTCTTGCACCCAAGGTATAACCCTTACACCATAAGTCAAAATCCTTACACCCTCTACTTGTTAAGTTTACATGTAATCCTTGATAATTACATGAAATCAAAGGGTGTTGATTTTTTCCTGTGACACTTTTCAACAACCCTTCACCTGTCGATAGAAGGTCCAGCATGTACATTGTCACTTGTCAGAGTTCTAGTGATTGGAGCTCTGACAACTAGATTTTATGCCTTTTTGAAGAACAATTAACACAAAGAGGCTTTCAGTCATTTGCTCAAATTATTTAATGAATAAAATATTAGCCTTGGTCCTTTAAGTACATTTAGTCCCTAGGAAATTTTGCATTTAACTAGGTCCTTTTTACCAATTTTTTCTAAATATTTTCATATTTAATAATTTAAATATTACTGCCTCTGATCTTATTTTTAAGTCACTTTCAGCATATTTTATTAGAATCAAGAAAAACATTAAATCTTATTAACTTAGCCTCAAAATTTAATAAGTTTATATCTTTACCATTAATAAATATTCTTAAATCTCATTGGTAATATTTTATTCAAAGCATTTAATAAGGGCGAAAATGTAAAGAAAATGTTAAAAATTGATAAGTGCCCTATAAATAGGACCAAATTTTCTTCTCTTTCTACCCTATACATAGGATCGAAGTTTTTCTACTCTCTTTGCTTTATAAATAGGATCGGAGGAGTATTGTTTATAAATATTAATTCAAAATTTATAAATTAATTTTTAAATATTAACAATTTAAACTAGCATTTTATAAATTTATAAATAACTTCTTATTTTTTATATATTGATATTTGATCTTCTCCTTGAGATAGTGCTTAAATAGTTACTCTTTTTGTGTATGTCAACACTTAATTATATTTTTAACATTGGTTAAGTATTTTAAATTTTTTGGTTATTTCTATAATTTTTTTGGTTCAACTAACGATCTTTCTCCACAATATTGTACTACCTAAATTAATAATCTATGTACATTTTAATGTTAGGAGTAAACTAGAAAACATGACAAATTAGAACTAGCAATATGCCAACACAAATGCTCATTTGAAAGATATCGCTTATTCCATTAATATGCTACAAAAAAAGTTATTTAAGAAGAGAAAAATGGAGAGATAAGAAGAAAAATTGCTTTATTAATTTAAAAGTTCATTCCCTTCATTTTAATATAAAATTAAAAAATATTAAAAAGATTAAATTAGGTAGTGTAATATTTTTTAATAAGACGGTTAGTTGATAAAAAAATTACAGAGAATGATCTAAAAAAATTTAAGAAACTTAATCAATATTAAAAATATAATTGGTATTCATCTATAAGTTTCTAAAAAACTAGTTTAAATTGATAATATTTAAAAATAACTTATAAATTTTGAATGAATAGATAAAAATAATAATATTTAAATTATTAAATATTAAATAATTAATATTTTAATAATATTTATTAAATTTTATTTTAACAAGATTTCAAGGTTTAATCTCTTCCCTTACTATTCCCTAGTTAATTCAAAATCTCAATTAATTAAGAGATTGGCTTAAGGTAAAGACAAATTTACCAAGTTTGCAAATAAGCTATAAAAGTGAGATCCCAAATTTTTAAAACTAAAACTATTTCAAAAGGTCTTACAATTGAAAAATCAGAGTATAAAGATTATGATGTAGAAGGGGATCATCTAAAGAATCAATGCATTTACTTCAAAATCAAAAAACAAAAGAGTTCTATAAAATTTGAAGCGTGTGCCGCGGCTCATAAAACTTATGCTACGGCTCGTGAGCTTTTGTGTCATGGGCCATAGCTCGTTGCACAATACGCCATGGCACATTACACATTCTATGACAGCAAAATTCTATTATCAAATTGACAACTTTTATGGCAACTTTTGATATGCCCTATTTTTCCATCCGACGTCTAATTAATGCAAACTAAGTATTTACAGAAAGCATTCTCAAAGCTCTAACTAATAGCTTTAATTTTACATTCAAATTATTACTCACTTACAATTTGAACACACATCTCAAAACTATCACTTTTCATCAATTTACACCAAACTAAGTGTCCAATTTATACACCAAAAGTCAAGAGCCATTGATACCACTTAGACCACATACAATAGATTGAAACAGACCTGTGCAACGCACCACAACAATCTTAACACTTATAAATTATAATTTCAATACTGAACCCCTAAATCTCAAAAACAAAAAGGGGAGCTAAAATCACACATTTTATCATAAAATCCACAACAATCACAAGTTATAATCATTTTTTACTTGCATTAATATTTTAGGCATGCTTTAAATATCACAAATCACAGACAAACACAATAAGGCCTAAAATACACTCTATAATGCACATAATGCAAGTAAGTTCCAATATGATTAATCCTAGTTGACAATATTAATCACCATATACACATACAAACTCAAAATAAAGGAGGCCTATTACTAGGATGATAATCCTATGCCTCTAGCTATTTTTCTCTATACGATCTTCTTGAACTATTTCTTATAATATTGAAGATAGTAGGATGAGTATAACTACTCAGTAATTGAGGTCCAACTAACTCAGACTAATGCATGTCAATTAATTTATATGCAAGTAGCAAATTACAATACAATTCCAGTACAATCCTCAAGAACATAAAATCTACATTTTCAGGCATAATTGCACATGCTCAAGAGATCATGATTAGTAAATACATTTTCACACAAGAAAAGGACTAATCACATGATCTATCAGCATAGTTTCATATGAAAACAGGTTAAACTCATGATTATCAATACTAGGGTCAATACAAAAAACTGTGTGTCCTTTATATTCTATTTATTCCTCTAACATGAAATCGTGAGCTATATACATTAGGATAATCTATAATCTAAGCCTTCCCTAGCCTAAACACATGTGAGGGGTTACCCGATCAAGATTTTCCCTGCTCACTTGTGGGTCACAATCTCCCCCATTTCTTACACTCTGGGATGTCATTCTTCTTAGACTAACTTCCTTATTGAACCATTAGATAGCTAGTTAGATTCAAGTCTCCCATAAAACTGGTGAGATAGTCCCTTATTAAATAAGTGTGACAATATATAGATAATAATGTACGCAAGCCATCAACTCGGATGGGAACTTTACAATGTGAATTTAAATCTCTACTCCTCTACCTAGATAAACTTCCACCTCTCAAGATCATGCAATGTATATGTATGCATAGTTCAAAGCATGCATTTACTCAATAATCAAGCATGCCACCTCATCGTTGTCCCTGATCATATCCATGATAATCACATAATACACACAATCAAATCATTGAAATTTACTTTACCAATCTTACTGAACACCACATTTTCGCAAACATTCAACTCTAGAAAATCACATATGCTTGTAGAGCTTCATTAACACATTTATTGTACTCCCCTGAAACATATAATTGCTGAACTCCCATAACAATTAATCATTGAACTTCAAGGAAAAACTCATCATAGAACTTCACTAACATTATTTCATAGAAATTTGCATATATCATGTCCTTAACTTTGCAAAAATAATATGGTGGATTTCATAAGTGTTCATGCCACAATTGCAATTCATTTAACTTTACACATTCAAATTATCAAATATCAAGTAATAAGCTGATTAACACACAAAAACAAAAGATAGAATTTATTTGATTACCTCAAACCTTTGAGAGGTCAAAGGTTTCACCACTCAAATACTGACTCCCAAAGCTTTCAAGAAGCTCAAATGGTGTGAAAGATAGTCACTCTACAATCAACCACAAATTAATTTATCAATATTTAATTTTCAATAATTTCTACTATTAACTCAACACTTTTTCATTCCCAAGATTCATTCTTTACTTATATAAAAATACCTATAGGGTTTCTTAGCTTTCCTTAACTCACATTAACTTCATTGAAATTTTATATAGCTATTAATAGAGTCACATTGCTCCAAATAAGATATTTATAGGGAATTTTTGAATATTAAATGTTCCCTAACAACTAATCTTTACAAAACCATAAATGCTATGTTTCATCAGCTTAATCAACTCCCATTAACTCTATTAACGTTAATGATTTTGGACCTATAGCTATATGGACAGACAACCATCATTATCAACTAAACCCTAACTTTCAACATTAAGAAAATGGAAGAAAGTTGGAAGATTTAGGCTCAGGAAGCTTACCTTTAATATTTATGAGCTCTAAAATACTTTAAACCTTTAAGTCCTTAAAGCCTAGCACTATTCTTTCTGTTTCTCTTCGCCTCTTCTTTGTTTTCTCTCTTCTGTTGTGTCAGTTCCCGTTCTTATTTTGCAAAAAAATTGTCATACGTCATGATAGATGCACAATGCACTACAGCTCATGGCGCAGAAAATCTCCCTAGGCATATCAGCGCAAATGCACTACGATAGCCTAATCCACAAGCCACGACGTATGGCATAGAACCTTATTCTTTAGATTTTCTTCCTTTTTCATGTCCAAGTGACCCAACTCCACCTCAGATGCATGTTTCAGGCTGAAATTATAACCAAACATGCTCATTAAACTTCTCTAACCACACACCTTACTAGTAACTTAATTAGTCTAATCAAGCTTAAATAACTAGATTGAAATTTGATAATGTTAAATAGGGTGCTTAGCGTTTCTGGAAAAGAGTTTATGAGTAAATTAGCACCAAACATAGTCAAAGTCTTACATGTCATTATGCATGAGTCTTATGCACATGCTATGTCAGTAAAAAAATGAAAATATTGACAGCTGACTAATAAAAAGGGTTTTTTGCTTCTTGGAGAAATAATTTAGGGGTAAAAATGCATCTGAATTCTATTTATTTGTTATAAACAATTACCTCATCTTTTAGATAACAAGCAGTATTTTAAAAACTAAATCAAATATTAAACTAAAAAAGTTTATGACTCATAATTTTTATGGTTCAACCGGTTACACCAATTGTCAAATCAATAATAAAATAATTAAATAAAAGCATATATATAATTAATGATATAATAAAAATATTATTAAAATATCCATGATCATGCCAATCTTCATATCACAGGAGGTGTTCCCCTAGGCAATTCACTATTAAAAGTTTGAAGTTTGATAATTTGTATCTTTAATGATAAGCCATCTTTCATTGAAAATGGGTATAATGATTGATGGTGCTAACTGGTTTGTTATAGTTTTACATTTTATTTTATTAGGTAATTTCTTTTGTATGACTTTTCATTGATGGGATGAAGTTTTCTGTATCTATTAAAAAAAGTTTATTTTTCAGACTTTTTTTTATAAAAAAGTAACTATTTTTTAGACTTTTACATCACATCCAATGTCAAAAAATCACTTCACCACTCTCCTCCTTTTGTTTCCTTTGTGTTTCTTGCTCACTGTCTTCTCAGATTCAAATTTGATAAGTCATTTTTTCTCTCTTATCCTTTATTTTCAGTTAAAAATATGAGTGTTTAGATATATTTTTTTGAAACCATAATTTTAACCTTTAAAATTGATTTTAGATATTATCCAAATAGGCACTAAAACTCCATGTAATGTATGATGAAATATGATAGTTTTGTTTGAATCACAGAACAATGTTGTTCATAAAACTGCTTCCAAAACAACAAGTGGATTATTAAGGATGAGCAACATTGAACAAAACTAACCACAACGAACTAATACAATAAAAGCTGAATAAAACTTATCATTAATAAGTTTTGGTTTGATTTTATAAATTTAAAAACTGAATCGTTTAGTTTAAGTTTTTATTTTTTTATTGAAACCTTAACCAAACCTGAACCGCACCTATTAGATTTTTAAATATATTTTTTATTATTAATATCAGACTGTTAGTGATTATTTTTTAAAATTTTAATTTCAACTAAAGTCTAGTTCAAATCCAAAATACTTTAATACAATCCCTCTTTCCTTTCTCAATTTTGCTATTAAAGAGTCAGATGCAAAACTTAGGTTATGTAAAAAAATGATCTTTTAAATAATTTTAGATATAAAATTTTTCCTTTTTATTTAAAACAAATTACTTTTCATTATAGATATTAAGACAATTTGCAATGAAATTTAAATTGTATTACTTACAAATGCATACTCTAGTGTTTATTGATAATAAAATTTGAATATAAATACATGCATGTGTGTGTGTGTGTGTGAGATGTTCATTTTCATCATAAATAATAAAATAAAAAATGTGACTTGAAGTTTGATGTAAAAGAAAAAAAGTGAAAAAATTATGCTTATCCTTAATATATGATTATATATATATATAATATTAAAACTTGATTAATATATAAATCAAACAAAACCAAACCAAACCAATTATAATAAAAAATCCATCAGGTGTCATTTTTTGTACAAATGATTAGTTCGATTCAATTCATATTTTGACCAAACTTAAACCAAACTATATCTTTGATTATGCTTATGTATTAGACAAGTTTGATTAAAACTTTGTGTATAGCTCACTTAAGTGAATAGTTGGGGTTCGGACCCCAACTCTTGTGTATGTAACAATTTAATCAGAAAATGTCTGCTAATTACTCTTAGTAGTTAGTACATCAAAGGAAATATTCTCTGCTATTAGTAAAGCTTACTCCTTATATAGTTAAAAAAAATTATTTATATTGGATACACATGAATTTCTATTTTTTAAATATGCGTGAACCGAAAACTTGTGGGTGAGAATCGGATACAGGGTTCGGAGGTCCAATAGCAGTATATTAGTTACAACCAACTTCGGGCCACATCTAATAGCTTCAAGCGTTTTCGGAAGAAACTGGGCCCATACTTTACCAAAAACAATAGGCCCATATAGTATAACTGGGCTTATAAGAACTTGAACTTGCATTGTGATAGCAGGGGTTTGTTAGTTGGGCGATGCATTATTTTTTATTATATTATAATTTGGAAGCAGTTGGATCGAAGTCTTTTGACTATAAAAAAATTGCGGTTGAAGTTGAAGTAATAAGAGCGTGATTGGAGTGGACTGAGAAAGAAGCCTTGGATTTTATTAGAAAATGCTAGCTTAGGATCTTATCAAGATTCAAATTACCTTATAATATAGTCTTTTTTAATAAAATGCTACAAATTAAAGCATGTCCAAGAAATATGGGAATAGCTAGCAGCCTAACATGCATGTAACTAAATATACTAATATACTGCCTGCTATTTAATTCAATTTCTAAATATAAGTGGAAAAATATTTAACATGATTTTTTTCTATCCTTAAAGTTATACCTTAATGCTATGCTTGATGTGATAGAAAAATAGGGGAAAGGGAAATGTATGAGAAAAAAGTGAGGGGAAAACTAATATTTTCTCCTACTTAGCTAAAGATAAAAAAAATATGGAGTGAAAATTAGAGAAAAAAATAACATACGAGACTCACATTTTTTTACATCCAATTTTTCTTTTCAAATATTGAAAGATTTTGAAGGGAAAATTGAATTTTTAAATTTATCCATAAATTTTTTTCATTTCTTGTGAGTTGCTTCCCTTCATTTTTGTCTTAATTTTCCCCTTATTTTAGAATTTAATTATTATATATTTAACAATTTAATAAGTAAAAAATTAAAATGGGACAAAATAATTTTTTTGCTAGCATCAGATAAAATAATTTACAATTAAATTTTTATTTAATGAGTAATACTATATAATAAAATTTATATAAATAATATGTTAAAATATCAAATTTTATTATATATATAATTTTTTTACAAATAATAAAATTATTATTATCTATATAAAATTAATAATTTTTTATTCTATTTTCTCTCTTGCAGCCAAGCATATATAAAGAAAATTACATCTCTAACAAGCCTTGTGAGCCCGAAGAGCATAAGACTTTAGGCAAATGCTATTGGGTATGTTCACTATTAAGCCTAACTTAGATATCTTTTCAGATTCAAGGAGCATAAAATCAGGCCAACAACAAGTTTATCATAATGGTAACGTCATCTCCTGCAGGTATGAGATGAACTTGCATTAACATATATTTAGATAAGATGTAAATCTCATATTAAGTTAGTTTAAAAAGGAAGAACTACATCCAAGAATCACTTAAGTAAATTATTTTTAAATAAGAATTAATAACAAATTTTATTTAAGAAAAAAAACAAATTACATTTTTATTTTAATAATAATTTATTTTATATTGATCTTTGTCTGTAAATAATTTTTTAAATGATTCTTGAATGTTATTTTCTCATTAAGAAAAAAACTTTATCAACTCCACATATCATCAAATGACGTCAACTATAAGGGAAACCTCTAATGAGATATTGACATTAAAGCAGCTAATAGTAAAATGCAGAAGTGGGTGCACTTTAGGAAAGCGAAAGCCATATATATTGGTCACTGATCCGTATTTGACTCTTCGACATTTAATTTATTAATTAATAATAAAGCAAGAAAAAAAATGTACAATGTAAATTTAAAATTTTAAATATAATAATAACGAGGAAAGTAGATAGATATTCGTATTCTTGAATAGTAAAAACATGACAAAATCATTTTATAATTCACAATAGAAAAATAATAAATAATTTCCATATTTTGTCGTAATAATAAGTGTATAATTTTTATGATAATATAATAAAACATACTAATTGAAAAGATACAAAAGTTACGAATTACAAACAAGTATATATAAAAATAAATCATTTGCTTGTTATTTTAAATTTCAAAATAAATATGGACTTGTATAATACATAGAACATAGTGAAATAAAAAGGAAAATCTACTGAGATGGAAACTAAATTAGCCAAAATTATTTTATAGCTAAAAAATATACTCCCTCTGTTCAACAATATAAGGCATTTTTAACCGAATCTCACCTCTCAATAAAGTAGTTATCTACTTTTTAACTAACTTTATGTTTTTATATTTATCCCTATAAAACACCCTACAATAAATATAAAGTCATTATTAATATGAATACTTTTAAAAAAAGAAGACAATAATTACACCTTAAAAAGACTAAAAATATCTTATATTTTTAAATATCCAACCTTTTAAAAAATATTTTATATTTTTAAATGGGAGGAGTATTGTACTATTGAATTAAATAATTAAGCAATATGAAGAGACCACTGTCATTGAACAATGATAATGAAAACATAATAAATATCATTCAATTATTTATTTGTTGAATATACAGGCATGCCCCAAACCACACATTTTGAGTAGGTGGCACTCTTGACATGCTATAATTACAAGAAAAGGCCGAATCTAAATAATTGTTGTGACTAATCAAAAATCAATAGGAACTAAACATTTAATTCCTAGTTCTGGCCAAAAAAAAAATCACTTAACTTTTAGGACGCATTTAATTTTATATTAAAAATGTTCAACCAGAGTAATTTTTAATACGAAACTAAGCACATCATTATTATTGTTGAAGAATTTTCTTAGAGAAGGATGTTTTTTCGATGAAATTAGTACATATATCTTTCTGTTCAAATCTAGTTATTATATATATATATATATATATGTATGTTTGTATGTATGTATAATAACTAAATGTTTAACCTATTCGGAATATTAATCTACCCTATTCAAGAGATATGATGGGGATGGGAGAAATTTTTTAATGAAGTCAGTGTTTTAAAAGAAAAGGAAGTTAAATTGTAACTTTGAGTATGTTAAAAATGTAAAAAATATTTTTTTATTTCAAAAATTTTACTCCCTCTCTAAATTTAAAATAAAAAATGTCAAGATAAAAATTAATAGTTAATTTTAAAACAACATAAATATAAAATATGCTAATACAGTATTATTCATTTTAAAAATGTAGTCAACCCTATTTTGTAAGATAAGATTATTTATTATTGTTGTGATATCATAAATTTTAAAAACATATTTAAATTAAAAAATATAATTTAAATTTAAATTTCTCAAAAAATTAACACTTACAACTTTATTTTTAAAAAAAATTGGTTCAAATGCGATGCGAATAAAAAAGGATGGGGATTTATTTGACATAATTTTTTTAAAAAAATTACAATTATTATCATCTACAAAATAATAAAAGGTGTAATTGTTAAAATCTAAATTAAAGTTATTAATATTTACTCTCTAAATTTAAAAATGTAAGGCATTTTTTGAAAAGTTAGATGTTAAAAAACGTAAGGTATTTTTAGTTTTTTAAAATATAATCATTACTTTTTTTCAAAAATACCTCTATTGATAATGACTTTATATTTATTATAAAGTATTTAATAAGGATAAATATGAAAAGATAGGATTAATTAAAAAGTATGTAACTACTTTATTTAAGGGTGAAATTCGATTAAAAATATCTTAAATTTTTAAATAGAGAGAGTAAACTATAGTTGTTGATTAATGAATTGAAACGGCACTCTATCAAAACTTCATTTTAGTTATAAAATAAAAACTATGCTTCTTACATTAGCATTTTTACCTTTGTTATTTACAACTCCTATTTAGATTTTAACAGCTACCCTTCCCGTTATTCTAATAGAGTTATGTTAGACAAGTTCTTAAGAACTTTAGAGTCATAATTACTTCATTTCATATTACTTTTTTATCAATTGTCTATTTAAGTGGGATTTATTTATTGTTCTCCCTTACTTTTTGTTTTGATTCAGGAATACTATTCCATTTCTATTTGTAAAAGAAACTATCATTTTTACTTGTTTTTTATATAAATAAAATCACATATTTTCATAAGCACTGATTACACATTTTCTAAATCGCTCCTTATAATTTACATCAATGAAAAATGATTAATATATACTTATGTTGATAAGCATAATGAATTTTAATTTAATTTCTCTATTTTCAGATATAATTATTATAATTAACTAATTTTTTTAAACTATGTGATATATTTTTCTCTCTTACATGTAAAAATGAAAAGAGTACTATTAGAGCCCTTAATGTAAGACAAGAAGTCAACAAACTTCATGCTTTATTAATTAATGATGTTAGTTATAACTTTGAAATTATAAAAAATATGTAACTTTCTAATTTTACATTTATTTGTAATTAATGACCCAATAAATTATTGTTTAAGAGTTCAAATGATAATTAATGAGGGAAAAGCTTATATATTGAAGACATTTATTTTCAATTAAATCAATACATGTGTATCTTCTATAAATTATTTAATCTATAACCAATTATTGTTATTAATGGTATTAATATATTAAAATTCAAATGTCTTGACTTGCTCAGATAAAAGTATATGAAACATATCAAGTTGGGTATACAAGTCATACCCAATTAATAAACAAGAGGTAAAATTTTAAAGAATCATTAACTATTCTAACTTCATTTTTTGTTTAAGATAAAAAAATCTTTTCAAACTTTGTCTCATATTAAAGATTGAAAAGAGTATCAAAGTAAACTAATTAGGCCAAAAATTAGGTGTAAATTTAGTGATAAAAGAATACGGGAGTATTTTATTTTATTTTTTTGATACAATTACTTATTATTCATAGATTAAGGTACAACCACATTAACGATAAGACTCTCCCAACAAGCATTTCATACAGACAATGAAGTTGATTTGAGAGTGGGAGGGAGAGAAAATTGAGGTTATTGCATAACCGTCAGGCGCACAGAGAAGAGACACGTGGCCTCTTGCCACCAACGTAGTGGGAAAGCCGTGTGCCCCTCCACGTACCCTTCCTTGCTACGTGTCACTCATCCACAGCCTTGCCGCAAAACAACGCTTTCATAAACAAACATATCCTCTCTGCGTAGTGTTTGACGAAGCTGCGAGAGGGCACCTTTACACACACCCTTGTTTGTACCACCATTCATATACATATTCACACGCACACACAAAGGTGGCAGACCAAAGTGGTCAATAAGCCCAGCAATCAAGAAGAAGGAATGAGTGGGTTGATAGAGCCACTGGCCGTCGGCAAGGTTATCGGAGACGTCGTGGACCCCTTCGTGCCGGAGTTGAAACTGACGGTGCAGTTCGGGTCGAAGCAGGTGATGAGTGGTTGTGAGATCAAACCCTCACTGGCAGCTGACAGGCCTCGTGTTCGACTCATGTCTCCTTCTAATAACAATAATGCTTCCAATCTGTACACTCTGGTATGTATATATTTGTAGCATGCTTCTACATCTCTTTCACAATATACATGCACAATACACAGAGCTTCTATTCTCTGTCAGTCACAAATCTCACTCTTCATAAAAAGGTCATTAATTAACGGTAACATTGCTTCATGTAGGTAATGGTGGATCCTGATGCTCCAAGTCCTAGCGAGCCAACATTCAGAGAGTGGCTCCACTGGTACATACCTTTGTTCTCTCAAGTTCACACACACGACCGTATGATGATGATGATGAAGATAGTATATTGTGATTTGGTCTAATTGAGTAACGTAAGAATATCGCGTGTGGCAGGATTGTCGTTGATATTCCGGAGGGTTCTGATGCCACTCAAGGTAGGTCAGACACTTCTTTCTTTCTTTTAGTGCTATATTAAAACACTTTTTTATTTAAAGTATTATATTAAAAAAATATTATTTTCAGTCTCTTAAAATAATAAGATTTTTTTTAAATGCCATTAACTAGAAAGTGTTATTAATATTATTTTCCAATTAAAATTTCTTATTATATATAGTGGTAAATACGAAAAGAATGTGTAATTTTACATATTGATTATCAGATAATTTATTAATAGTAGAAATTAAGAAAAATATAATTTTAGATTTTTATACTTTGCTCAAATTTTGCTATAGACCCATACACTTTTTTTACCTTTTTTTTGTGTTTAAAGTCCTTACACTATTGTTTCTTAATATTTTAGGCACCTCTACATGCATTTTATAGGGACTTAAAATACTAATAAATAAAAATATAAGAATTTATAACATCAAAAAAGTAAAACTCGATTAAGTGTAAGAATTTAAAGTAATATTTTTTATAAATTATTTGAAAGTATCCTATAATTCTGGATGGAGAAAATATTCATTAATTTTTTTGTTCTATCAAATTTTTTAATAAAAGTGACTGGGGGAAATGAATGCAGGGAAAGAAGTAGTGAGTTACGTGGGGCCGAGCCCGCGGATGGGAATACATAGGTACGTGTTTGTGGCGTTCAGGCAAAGGGGAGGATCACTTGATGGCGTGGAAGCATCGTTGCGAGAAGAACGAGCCAATTTCAATACCCGACACTTCTCTTCCAAACACGGCCTTGCTCTCCCGGTCGGCGCCGTTTACTTCAATTCCCAAAAGCAGCCCAAGTGTCGCCGGACCCCTTCATCCAGTTAATTAATTACTTCTTAATATCCTTCCCATCATTTTAATTATTATAATTCCAGTTTTGCTTCTTCTTCTTTTTTCCCTTTTAATTTTTCATGTGATTCTATTGTATTCCGGCAAAATAGAAAATAACTACTCACCCAATATTAGATGTTTGTTTCTTCTACTCACCCTACAAATAACCAACTTATACTGATTAATAATAAATAGTTAAAAGCAGCTGAAGTCTTGATTTTATCATAATATTACTATATTAGCGGAGGGCAGAATTGGGATAGTATAATTAACACACACATACACACACTAGGTATCGCCTTTTTTTAAAAAAATATATATTTGAGAGCAAACTAAGTACAAAAAAGTCTCTTTATTTGAGACCGGAAGGAATATTTTAAAGTGTTGAATAAGACTCTCTTGATTCCTTAATAAAATTAAGTACTTCATCTGTAAAGAATGTGGGAGAATTTTAAGTTGAACT
This sequence comes from Prosopis cineraria, assembly GCF_029017545.1. Lineage (NCBI taxonomy): Eukaryota > Viridiplantae > Streptophyta > Magnoliopsida > Fabales > Fabaceae > Prosopis > Prosopis cineraria. The sequence continues at coordinate 14,241 of NW_026555967.1, read as the reverse complement.
TCTATTTAGAAAATTAAATACAAGTAATATTATTTATGAAAGTCACTAGCTCTCATAACATATAGTAATGTTTTAACTAAAAAATATATAATATCATATTATTTATAAATACTATACAGCATTTTTATTTTAGACTATATACAAATCCAGGCCCATTAGTTTATATAAACCGTTAGGCCCAGAAAATTAACAAGCCTAACCCGATGTGAATAATGAGTGATGAACAAGTTTTTGGGCCAGCAATTAATGAATAAGTTGAAATAGGGAGGTGGAATATTAATTTCTTGTGTTGCATTTTCCTGTTATTTAATTAAAGATGAAAAGTCGGCTTTTATGAAAGCAGCAAGAAAGGCAAAGCCGCATTCCTCTTGTGCCTCTCGGGCGCAAGAGCAGACCCTTGTTTCAAAGAAATTTATGGAGACTTTTATAAATTATTAATTTTCAACAAAAGCCTCACATCAACAATAAAACTGTATATTTATATTTTTAAAAAATATAAGGATGTTTTAGGTGATACAATTTTTCTATTCTATAATTCAATATGTGAGACTATTATTATTAACGATGAACTCATGGGTACCTCAACAAGTTTTTGTTGACATGTTTACTCAATACAGCTGTATATATTAAGATTTAGACTCAAGATCTCAGGATAAGTACATTCAACTTCCTCAATTAGTTGAACCAAATGTTCTTTGGTCTAATAACACAATTATCTTTATATCAATTTATCGCAAATTATTAATGTCTTTATATTTCATATCTTTTTAGTTTGCATGTCAAGGAATGAAAATATTATGTCAACAGTCAGTTGTCCTAGTGACAAGACTACTTTCCTCTCTTGAAAGAAGTCTTGAGTTTAAACCAAGCATTGACATGATTAGTGTATGTGTGTGGGTACATGTATCCCTCTTCCTTATAGGGAAGGGTTAGGTTAAAGGTAAATTTCTTTTTCTTAAAAAAAGGAATGAAAATATTGTCATTTGAATATTTTATTTCTTTTTTTGAATCAAATTGAAATCATTTTAGCAACAAAAGGCTACAAAACATTTAAGTTAACAAGAGGGGAAGATCCCTCATTAGCCTCTAAACCTTAGATGGGGCTAGGAGGATGACCAAAGATACAAAAGACATAATCAAAGTAATGAAAATTTTTAGCTAAGTAATCTACAATAACATTCTTCTCTCAATTCAAATGTTAAACTTCAAGGATCTAGTCTCTATAAAACAAGATCTACACATATATAATGATGCCTTTAAAAGGGTGAGTATTGCTACAACCCCAAGTAAGCAAGTTCACAACTTCAATAGAGTCAGCAAACAAAATTACATTCCTATACCCCATGTCCCAAAAGAGGCTAAGACCGTGGGTCATAGCGATGACTTCTACAATAGTTGGAGGAACATTAAGTAATTTATAACTAAAGCCTTTGATCTATGACCATTGATCATCCCAAATGGCACCCCCACATCTTGATTGGTTGTTAGCTAATATTGAGCCTCCACTCCAAGGTAAAAAAACCATTAACAGATCTAGAAACTCGTTTCTCAAAATCTAAAAGAAGGGTTCTATGAAGAAGGTCACAATCATTACAAGCTTTAAAGAAACTAGTTAAGGCTTGATTATTAACCTCCTCCTCATCATCATCAAAAACCTTTTTGCATTGAAAGACCTAAATGTCCCAACATACATACTTGAATAAAGTTGCTCAAGTGATATTATTGGTGTAACTCTGTTTGACTTCATTATTAGATTCCACTTGACCTATTAAGCACCTTGAAGATTTGTAAACATGCTCTAGTATGCCTCTTTAACTATTGCTTTCCATCTTTCTCTCACTTGTTGACAATCATTATAACCTCTCTGAGGTTAAACCACAAATAACTCTAAATTATTGTAATATGAGATTTAGCCCTGAAAGGATTACCAAATTGTAAAGCTTAATAAAAGAGATTTTTCAAAATTATTTCCAAAGAATCCCATTTTTTTTATATTTCAAATCTCAAACATGATTTAAGGACTCCAATCAGAGTTTTAAAAATATAGCGGAAGCTTGAAAATCAATTGAGACCCAAATAATGAGTTTTAAAACTCAAAAACAAATTTTGTATAAAAAATGACAGGTGCACCACAGCTTACGATCATGTGCCGTCATGTGTCTCCTTTGTGTCATGTGTCGCAGTATGAGGCACCATGTGCTATGGCGCATTGCATGAAATTTGACAAATCAGTGCCGTCATTTGACAGCACAAGGAGCAAATTTCTGATGCATCCCAAATCTTCGTCCAATGTCCGATTGAGGTGGTTTCAGTGTCTACACGGAGCTCTCTTCTAGCTCTAGTTAATGGCACTAGTTTCACACTCAAATTAATTTTTTTTTATAAAAAGTTAGACACCTAAACCCATTTTGATCATTTTTTCACAAAATCTCACAAATAGGGTGTCCCAATTCAACCACACGTGTCAATAGCTTATACTAACCATCCGACTAAACTCAATGGACTCTTACAAACTCATGCAACACACCACACACAATCAAAAACATATATCTCATAAAATCACCACTTAATCCCTATTTTCACAAAACATTAAGAGGGAGGAAAAGTTGCGCAAAATTAACTATTTCATTCTAAATTTCTCAAAATACAAATGTTTCTACTTGCACAAGAATTTTGGCCCTGACCAGAGGTTCACAACCAAAACTCACTAACCTAGGGCACAAAATACACTAGTTATATATAAAATTATGCAAGTAGTGCACAAATCATGTCAATTAATCCTCGTTGACAATTATATTAACAGATACACATATAAGTAACAAAAGAGAGGCATATAGAGGATTACTCCATAAATCCTAAGCCTCTGTATGTTTTCCTTGACTCGAATCTGATGAGCTAAGTCCTGAAAATATTGAGAATTGAGAAGTGAGCACAACTACTCAGTAATCAAGTTTAACTTAACCCATACAGTTGCATATCAATTGTTAATAGATGCAATTAGGCAAACAAGCATATATATCACATAACACTAGGCCACCGTTTACAAAACTAACAACCATGTGACCGGGCTTACCATAGAATACTATATCATGTTATTTCGTAAAAACATAACCTAGGGTAGCAAAAATAACAACCATGTGCCCTTAACACATGTCGAACTACAAAACTAACAATCATATAGCCGGACTTATATACATGATCATAAGCCAACCTTATATCCTCCTATTACCTCTGACATGAAACCGGTGGTTATCTCGTAGCTACGTCTTTCACGGACTAACCCAGCCTTTTACTTGTGAGAAGCTATCGGGTCAGGGTGAACTCACTCACTTATATAATCCAGTTTCCCCAAATACTAACAACCATGGGGTGTCGTACCCCTAACCTAGCCTTTTTATGAATTGGTGGAGACTAGTTAGGTTCGAGTCCCTCATAGAACAAGTGGGATAGTCCCAAAACAACCATGGGAGAAGGGCTACCTCCCAATTCCAATGGTCAGTGCCAACTAGAGCCAGGAAAACAGGTTGAGCCCGCGGGCTAGCCCGTTTAACCCGCACAATTTAACGGGTTGGGTTGAAAAAATTGGCCCATTTTTTAAAACGGGCTGGGTTAGCCCAACTCGTAAAAAAGCGGGTTAAAACGGGCTAGCCCGCAGGCTAGCAATATTTTTTAAAAAATAATTTTTTATTTTTTAATTACATTATATCTTTTTATAAATTTACAATAATGATAATATCTCTCAAATATATAATTTATGACTTTTAAATATATTCTTTACATTTAAAATATAGTGTAAATTCTTTTTATAATTTGCAAATAAAATTTTTGTTATAGTTCATGAAGATGATTTATTAGTTTTTAGAGAAATATTTTGAATATATATTATTTATTAATCTCATAAATTCTATTGATTGAAATTATAAATATGAATTCACTAAGAAAAATAATATGAGTTTATATTCAAATTTTCTTTATTAGTGACAAAGATAGCACACCTAGGTGAGAAAATGATTAATAATAAAAATCTAGCAAAATGAATTTGCTTGGTTGAATTCTATATTTATTTTATTTATTTACAAGTTTTTTAATTTCTAATTTGCTTTAAAATATGAAATAAATATATATATTTATATTGTATAAATTTTAAATTATTAAAAAAATTTGATAATTTTTTGCGGGCTAGCCCGCGGGTTGACTAGCCCGTTGAAAAATGGGTTGGGTTGGATTTTCCAGCCCGTTTTCTTTGGCGGGCTGGCCCAACCCAACCCGCAAAACTGCCAGCCCACGGGGCTAGCCCGTTTGCCCAGTACTAGTGCCAACAGCTAGTTCCTGATTTCAATAGTCACTGCCAATATCATTTGGATTTCAACCAATTTATTCATCTTCCTAGGCGAACTCCCACCAATGATCATGCTATGCACATGTTTCACATAATATACATTTTGATAATTGATTCATAACACATGAACTCACATAACTCAATACTCCACAATTTAACACATAATATAACATAATTCTCCACCCATAGTAATAAATTACAATCAATTTTGCAAAACATCAAGGGTGTTAAAAATTAAGGTTTTCTTTCTCAAAAATCATTTCACAAATCAAGCACTTTGTCAATATGTATCATTAATTTAACTTATAAATCACATTTCACAAATATAATTAACATTCAACTATAAAGATTAAGTTTTCCCTGGTTACCTTAAACCTTCAAGAGGTAAAAGATTTACCCCTCACTATACCAACTTTCTAAAGCTTTAACAAGCTCGAATGGTGCCAAAACGAACCTCTCTATATCCATACCACAAGAATATCATCATTATCTAACTCTTGAAGCTTTATCAACATAAAACTCCACGCACACTATTTTTAACCAACTCATAATCACTACCCATTCATACCCAATGGGCTCATTAAATTTCATTAATACTCTTATCATTAATAACACCTCAAACCATCATTAATGCACATTAACCACTCCCAACTACCATATTTATGATAATTTTTGGATAATAAATGCTCCCATGGGCCATCCACTTGTAAAATCCTCAATATGATGTTCCAATACATTAAAAAACTCTCTTTATACTCATTTTAACCAATGGAATTAGACCCATACTCCTATGGACCAAAAATCCATCTTCCAACTCAAATTCTACCATAATTCATCATAAATGAGGGAGAGAAAGGAAGAAGAAGATACCATAATCTTATCTTAGATGTTTGGGAGCTTCAATCTAGCCTCAATAAAACCTAATGCCATGCCCTAGCAGAGCCAAATTAAGCTCTTTATTTTTCTTCTTCTCCTTTTCTGTCTTTCTCTTGCAGAAAATGAATTAGATATATCTAATTTTTGGCCGTACATCACGGTGCACGATGCTCTTCGTCACAGTACATGGTATAGAGAAGCCCGTTACATTTAAATTATCTTTGTGCACTGCGGCAGACCAACCACGCGTTGCGATGTGTGGCACAGGGAATAGTTCTTCACTTTTTCTTCCTCTTTCCTTGCCTGGGTGGCCCGCCATCGATTCGGACCTACTTTTAGGGCTAAAATCACATCAATTATGCCAAGTTAAGCCCCTCTGACTACACACATCATTAACTCACTAATCACCCTCATTAGGTTAATGAATCAAGGTTAAAATTTTTTGGTTGTTACAATTATAGAGTAAATACATGGAATCCTTAAGTGTCAAATATCCATAGGGACAATTTTGATCTACCTTTTATCCCCTCCTAGTTTTGAGCTCACAAATACGTACCCTACCATGCATAAAAAGCCACATAAAGGATTTGATCTTCTTTATGATTGGCCACCTCCACAAGATCTTCCAAATGCTATCTACATTGTTTCTAATACTAGTATTAGTAAAATTATAAGCCATTTTAACATAAAAATATCCGTCGAAGGAAAGTTTTCAAAAGTGTTTATCCTCTCTCCTTACTGGGTAAATGAGCACAAGTCATACAAGCAATAGTGTTAGGATAGAACTAAAGCCTTAGCCTATCAATATTCGAGTCCCTTTATGGATTAACATACTCAAAAATAGATTCTCCTCATTCAATATATCCTTCTCTACCAGGGATAAGCTCAATTAAAGGGATATTCAATGCAAACCAATTCTCAAACTAGAAGGATGTGTTATGTCCATTACAAACTTTCTTTCCCATTCCCTCTTTAAACCTCTCCCAAACTGCACAAATAACTTTCCAAGTGAGTGATTATACTTGGGCTCTTAAATGTAATTGTCTCTTAATACTTGAAAATTGGTAGAAATGGTTATATTAATCACATATACACGATTGCCTTATTCTCCTTCATGTGTGAAGGATATTTGAGAAGGCAGAATCAGTTTTAACGACATGGTGTGTGAAACACTAAGAGAAAACCATATTTTAAGTACTCACATCCCTCTTCTCTTTCAGTCAGTGTATTTGCTGTGTACAAGAAATCGAGTTCATGTAACTCCATTCTTGGGTAGAAGTATTATCCACTGCAATTTAAGGTACGCTTTTAGACTTTATTATTCTAGATTGGCATTAGAACATGAATTTGGTTTGTTCTATGCTTTTGTGACTGTGATAAAGGATTTGCTTATATTTATCCTATGAAAAATCTTATTGTAATATTCCTTTCTATTCAATATGTTGCATCATATAAGTTCATTTATGTGAATTTAAAAATATGATCTTGTTTTCATAAGGTTGTATTTATATTATATGTGACTGTATATGTTATTCATACAACCTGTGCATGAGAAAAGTTTCGAAAACATATAACCAAAAATAAGATACTTGAAAACAGTATTTTTTGGGCTAATGGTTGATATCATTGTATAGAGCTCAACAAAAATGAAAAAAAATAACACCAAGAATACACCAAACGAATATCGGATGCAGGAGATATAGCCATTTGAAGTTTTAGGTCTAACAGACTCGAAGGAGAACTGAGTCAATATGACTCAGTGGGAGGTTGAACACGACCCAAAATGATATCGTTTCAACCCCGAAATAAAAAAAAACTACTATTATGAAAAAAGGAAAAGATATTGGTTAAGCTAAAGAAGAGAAGCCCAATTGCAAAAAGAAAAGGTTTTTGGGCTTAGAGCCCAATAGCCCAAGGCTAAAAAAATAATTATGGATAAGTCTTAACCTGATCAACCATTTAAATGAAATAATAATATTTTATATTAAATTAAAAAAAGGAAAATAGTGGCAAGTAGGGCTTATCAAAGGATTCAATGGACATATGGACCACATCACCTGAGAGGTCTCGATGAGTGGAGTCAAATGTGGTGATGCATGTAGTTTTTTTAGGTCTCTATAGTGGCATGTGGCTTACACTCTCCATTATTGAGAGTGGGCTTTGCTAAAATTTTCCTATTTCTTTAGAATTTTTGTTTTTGACTTATTATAAGGGCTTGTGTAGGTGGTTGAACGATCAGATTGAGAGATGGTTTGTTTTTAAAAATCTCTAAATTCAAGATCTACATTTTGATATATAATTTGCTTATTTTAAAGCATATTTGGATAATTTAAGAGGATTTTAGTTCTTATATGAGTGATTTTTAATTATTTAAAAACCATAAAAAATAATTATAATCATTTAAATTATTTATCATATGGATAAATATGAATTGAGAGTCTACTAAAAGTACTAAAATGTTGGATAATGTCTCTCTAAGAGGTATTTCAGATAAAACATTTTTTTTTAAATGTTATCTTTTAGTGAGGATTTTGAAATGGAACTTATAAAGACAAAATTACCACTTTGCGAGGATCTAGAAAGTGATTTGGATATTGACCCAAATTAAAACAATTGTAGATCTAAACCAAATTTGAACCAAAAATTTAATGACAAAAAAATTATTTTCAAGTGAAATGATAATTGTAAAAGTACAATAAATCTGAAGTTTTATGATTAATTTTAAGAAAGCTTTTTTTCCAGTGTGGAAAAAGGGGAGAGGACATATGAACAACCATAAAAAAATATAATACTTTTAATAATATAGCATAAATTAATTTCTCTAAAATCACTTATTAAGCGAAGTGTTGATACTTTAAATAAGCTCAATTAAATGAAGAATAATTTTTATTTCCTGAAAGAGTTTAAGAAAATGCTATATTAAATACACTCTCTAAAAACAAATGTTGGAATCCTTTTAATTATAAATAATTAGAGAGACAAAGAGATAACTCTGCTTATGAAGACAAAACTCTAAGTAATCAAATGTGTTGAAGAATATTGGAGTAAGGTTAAGGCTATTTATGGTTGTCTCAATTCTTAAACTGAAAAATGTTTAAAAAAAAACTATGGTCTTATCATGTTAGGAAGAGTAAGGCATTACAACAATCCTCTCAAGACTTTGAAGAAGTTAAAAACAAGATTATCTCATTTAAATGATGAAACAAATCTCCTTATAAGAATTAAGGAGATAAAATCTTTTATCACGAAAATAAAAATGATAAAATGATAAGCGATAAGAATACATGAAAGTACCCATTCATGTGATTGTCTTGTAATTTTTGATTTTGTGTTTTAAATATGTACAAAGACTATGTTTTTATTTGGAGTATCATAAACCAAGTTTTAGACTTATTTTATTAAATGTATTCTTCATTTGAGTAGGAGCTCTTAAAAAATGAGTTTTCTTAGAGTCATAAATGAAAATCTATTTTGAAATACTTGTATAAAATTCTTGTTAGATGTTAATGGTGTTACTAGAATCCATGTGATGGTAGGCACAAACATAGTCTCTTGATCGTAGACCTAATAATGTCATTTTTATCTTAGTTAAGAATGATACAAATACATGATATTATATGCTTTAAATACATGATATTATATGCTTTCATGCACCATATTACTAAAATGTTCTTTGATTCATTTCAATAATAGAAAACACTATTCATATGGAATAGTTTTGTGACTGAATCGAGAATGGCTACCAAGAACATAATTGTTGAATTAAATGAAAGGGATTAGCTAAACAAGAATAATTGGGATATCTGGCACCAAAAGGTCTTATACATATTAGAGGAATGAGACACGTTTGAGCTATTGACTACGACAATGGTGGAACCTAGAGCTGGGAATTTTACCCAGTATAGGAAGGATCATGAGGCTTTCATGGCTTAGAAAAGGAAAAATAGCATAGCATGCATTACTTTACTGAGTGCAATTGCTAATGATCTTATGTGAGAGTATGATAAGTACGCCACTACTTAAGCTATGTGGATTGCATTGAAGGACAAGTTTGGAGGTACTTCCACCATAAAACTAAGAAGGTTGACAATAAAGTTTGACACCTTTAAGGTCATGCCTAATACTCCTATGAGAAAGCATATGTATGAGATGGCTAATATAATCCAGAACTAAAAGAAGCTGGACACATATTGTCTGATGAATAGCAAGTTCAAGTTGTTATAAGATCACTCCCTTCTAACTAGGAGTACATGAAAGTAAATTTGACCCATAATAAAAACATCGTCACTTTTGACGATGCAGCAAAACATCTTGAGCTTGAAGATGAATGCCTTGAGGCTTATAAATCCTTTGAAAAGGCATACATAATTGAGGAATCTGGTCTTTCTAATACTCAACCTAGTTCTTAAAAGGGCAATAAGGGTAAGAAAGATGGCTCAAATTTCAAGAATGAGAAATTATTCAATAAGAAGGGCAAGAAAGGTGGGAAGAAAGCTGACCTAAGAATGGTTGAGTGCTTTACCCACTAGAAAATGGGCTACTTCATAAGGAATTGTCTTAAGCAAAATAAAAAAGATAAGGTACTAGTAAATTGAGTCAATTTGTAAATTTCAGACATGGTTTATAAAATCAGACATGATTGGTTGGTAGAATAGTGAACTGACTGTCTATCTAGTTTAATTTAGCTATTTCTTTAGGTGCCAGTCAAATTGGGTTAACTTAGGTGACCCAAGATTAACCTGCCTAACCCCATGAGTTCATAGGTTAGGTGAGTTACTTCTTTTAAATTTTACGTAGGGTTGGGCGAGTTACTTCTTTTAAATTTTTGACACCCTAAAATAACGGGTTTGAAAAATAAAATAAAAATAGAAACCTTAAGTCACTCTACCTCAGATGATCTTCTTTACCTCTCACTTTTAGACTTGCCTTCTCAGCTCTCCCCTTAACATTCTCGATTCCATACTGTCTCCTTCCTTTATCGTCGAGCCTGTTGAAGACTTAAAGTCCACCTTACAGTTGAGTCTTTTGAAATCATCTTTTGGGTAAAGCCATAACCATCTGAATAGAGCATGAAGTAAAGAAGGGACATTTTATGCATTGTTCCTGAAGGGTTTCTTCTTTTTTTAGTGATTTGAGTATGGTATTGGCGGTGGAAATTGGTAATTGGGCGTCTAACTGAAAGGGTTTTTTTTTCAGTCTTCAAAAGCTTGAGCTTTGAAAATGGGTTCATTGTTTTAATATTAAAAAAATAGGTTTACTATGACATCCTTAGACCTTTGATAATGATGCAATACCATTCTTCTCGACTAGACTAATAGACTTTTTCAATTTCTTTTCTTCTTTCTTTTCTTGCCTTTCATTCTCCTAAGATTTTTCTCAATTTCCTTACCTGCATCTTAGTCAATTACACAGCCTTTTGCTTCTTCTTGTTTTTTTGCCAAGATGTTTTTCTAATATTATACAAAATATAATGTATAATTACTTTTTTAAAAACTATATTATTTTTTATGACTGGTTTGACTTTTGATTGAACCCTTAATAACCCTAACCCTTGACCTCAGTCGATTTAATGATTGGTTTGATTTTCAATACTTGATTTCAGATGTACTAAGTACTCTATTTTTCTAACAAAACTTTTTTTCTTCTTGAATTATAAACTCAAGCTCCACAGGCAGAAATGATAGGGACTAAGGATCCCTACAGAGTACCGTTGGTTGTTGAATTATAGGTGAAAAAGGCAAAATCAAGGAATTTGCTTTACAAGGTGGAAAAGATCAAAACCCTTTGCAATGCCTTTTAACCACTAGAATCTGATGGAACTTTTTTAAATTTTTATATTATGGGTTTTATTTATAAACTTTTATGATAATGTTTTTAGACATTATGAAATGAACAATTTTTTTTTGTTTTGTTCAATTTTTCTTTCAAGGAAGTTATTTGGATATTGTGAGTAACAATTACTTTTATGATTGTTTTAGCTTTAATATTGATATGAGCAATAGACATGCTAAGGCTAGGACATAAAAAATTAGAAAAGAATGAGTAAAACTAGTAAATAAGAATGCAAGGCTCAATTTCTAATGAGAAAGTGTCCTTATGTGAGATTGTCTAACTAATAAGTAATAAGAAAACCTTTCAGATAAGGGAACTAAAATAAAGTATCCCTTACAATTCTTCTATTTAATTTATGTGGGTGTTATGAGTGTAAGGACAAATCACAGAGTTGAAATTATTGATGATTATTCACAATATTATCATGAGTCTTTTATTTCACAAATCTAAAGCTTTTGAATGCTTTAGATAGTGCCTAAGTAAGGTATAAAATCAAATGAACAGTAAAGTTTTTGTGATTGTTACTAATTGATTGAGGTCATGAATATTTGTTTAATTAATTAAACTAACTATAAAAAAAGGGATAAGTAAGTGGTAAAATATCCCAAGCACTCTATAATAGAGTGGAGTTGCTAAGAAAAATAACTATACGACATGGTTAAGTGAATATTGGCATAAACAAGTCACAACTTTCATGTGAAAGATTCTTGAGTAATAATTCTCATCAGACATAACCATGTTTCTTTTAAAGTTAGTCACAATCACACCCTTTAATTATGGACAGAAATATACCGGATTTAAATATTTTTAAACGGTGGGGATCAATTGCATATGTCCATAATGATTTCTACAAATATAAAAAACAAAGTCCATAAGGGAAAGAATGTGTCTTCATTAGATACTTTGAGAAATAAAAAGGGTTATTTTTTCATGAGTGAAAACAAAATTGAGATTGTGATTGAATTTGAATTGTGAGATGTCACATTTCTTAAAGAAATAAACTCCCTAACTAAGAGGAAATTGGCACATCGTATCTCTTCAAGAGACACAGAATAAGGTTGTATAAAACAAAATAAAGATCTCAATCATCCCTGCATATGTTGATGTAAAAGGGCTTTGAGAGTAACATAAAGAATGTTCTTATAAAACATTTTCATATGAAAGATGAGTCATTCATAGTTACTTTAAAAGAGAATGAGAAATCATGTTCTGTAGTAAGAGAAAGAAATGGAAGAAGAAAGTGAAAAAATCCCTTATACAAGGTTATTGGTATTGTACACAATAAACATTATGGCCCCATTTTTTATTTTGTAATAAGACTTGTAAAGTGTTACTAGTCCAACCACGATGAGAAACACTAAAAAGCAGTGAAAAAGATTTTGAGATATTTGAAGGGCACTATGTTGTCGAATAAATTTAGTTTATAACATGTATTATAATGGTATAAGAGGCTAGCTCTATGGAACATTTTGGATTTATAAATGATGATTTAAATCTAGTGTAAATGTGTGTAACTACACTATAGCATTTGCTATGCAAGAGTAAGATTTCAAGTATCATAACTGATTGAAATGTGAATGTAAAGTATGATTTTGTCTGAGATGATATAGCCCACAAATAGTTGTATTTGTCAACTAATTCCTACACATTATGTGATAACAAATCTCCTTATAAATCTTATAGCTAAGGAAGTGTTCATAAAATGTTGTAAGTCTTTTGGTATGTGTAGGTCTCCCTTACTCAACCCAATTAACTCCAAAATTGAGGTAATCAAGGGATTAATCCTTAAAGATTACCAAAGTTGAAAAAATTACACAAATGGGAGCAATTTTTCAAAACATATATAATAGGATCCCCAAGACTCATTTTCAATCTCAATCACACACTTAACATGTTCAAATCAAAGTTTGAAAGTAATGCGGAAGCTTGAAAAACAAATGAGACCCAAAATGAGTTTTAAAACTTAAAACAAGATTTTTTGTAGAAAATGACAAATGCCAGTGTGGCTTGTGACATGTGCATTATAGCTCATCCATCTCGGTGCCATGTGCCGTGGGGTGAGGTGCCACGGTTTATTGCACAAACTTAACAGTATCAATGTTGTCATTTGACAGTATAGGGAGAGAACTTTCGACACTTTCAAAATCTTTATCCAACATGTAATAAGAGGTGGTTTTGGTATCTACATAGAGCTTTCTTCTAACTCTAGCTAATGGCATTGGTTTTCATACTCACATTCTTTTTGTATAAAAAGTTAGACACTAAAACTCATTTTATCATTTTTTTCACAAAAATCACACAACCTTAGTATCCCAATTCAACCATAAGTGCCAAAAGCTTACATCGACTATCTGACCACACTCAGTGCACTCTAACGGACTCATGTAATGTACCACACACAATCAAAAACACATATAGCTTAAAATCACCACGCTCAACCCTAAGTTACATAAACATAAGGGAAGGAATTCGTGCACAAAATCATCATTTTCATTCTAAATCTTTCAAAATACATAATATCCCTACCTGCAGAGTATTTTGGCTCTTTCCGTCAGTTACGACCAAAACTCACTAACGCAGGGCATAAAATACATAAGGTGTACACAAATAATGCAAGTAGTGTAAAATAACATATGTGACTCTTGGCAATTACATTAATATTTACACATAAAAACAATAAGAGGGGCATACAAAAAGGATTACTCTACAATCTTAAGCTTCTGTGTGCTTTCTCCAACTCGGATCTGATAAGCTAAGTCTTGAAATATTGAAATTGAGGGGTAAAATACAACCACTTAGTAACCAAGTTGCACCTAACCTATACAGTTGCGTATCAATTGTAAATAGATATAAATGGGCAAAAACAAGCATAACAATAATCAAACATGATGAATTGGCCATGGTTCATAAAACTAACAATCATGTGGCTGAGCCTACAACACACATAATCATGTTCTTTTGCAAAGCACAAACATGAAGTCATAAATAATAACAACCATGTGCCCCTAATGTATACCGAACCACAATACTAACAACTAGGTAGTCAGATTTATATACATGATCAAATGACAACCTTATACCTTCCTATTATCTCTGACATAAAACCGGTGGCTATCACTAGCTATAATCCTTCATGGACTAACCTAACCTCTATTTGTGAGGAGCTACTAGGTCAGGGTTAACTCACTTACTTA
>NW_026555966.1:0-45226 GCF_029017545.1 Prosopis cineraria | reverse complement strand
GTTGTAATTTTACTTTTAGCCTGCCAGCCAAATTTAAAGAAAAAGGTTTGGTGGTGTGTTGTGTAGGTTCCCAGGCGTATGTGTCTTTTTTTGGGTCAGGAAAACCCATATTCCATGTGTTTTCACTTGTTTTCTTGCTAGTCTGAGAGCTGAATGTTGACACTACCGAGTATTTTAGTGACGATTTAGCCAAAGAGCACATTGATGTATTCAGTTTTTTTCACATCTTTCCGTAAGGCCACCATATGAAATTCTAACTTTATTTGGATTCCTTTTCAGACATTATAGTTACAAGTCAATTTCTAATAATCACACTTGTAAAATCGAAAAGCTTGAAACATACTTGTTCCTAACCTTTCCTTCGTATTGAAGTGAACACTTTGTTTAAAAATGGTGAAAAGCATTAAAATAAGCAATCCATTATGGCCATCCATTTCCAATGCATCATGAGGTATCGTCTCTCTCTTTTCCTGGGTTGCGGTTAAGTCAACATATGCTTTCTTACTGGACTACGCTTATGAGCTGTAATGGTATGAATGGCTCTTGAACCAGCAGAGATATCGATAATGATGCCCAAATAATATAGCGTTACATGTTGATCAAGTAATTTATATCGATTTGATTACTCAACAACTGATTTGTAACTGCAAAAGTAGAAGATGGTGCCAGAGAACATGAAGAAGAAACAACTTGCTTTGGCTGTGAGGAGCATCCAGTGGAGCTATGCAATATTCTGGTCTGCTTCTAGTTGCCAACCCGGGTACTTCCTAACATTTATATTCCTACATTATGAGCCCTATAAATAGTCTATGGGAGAGATCTTGGGTTTGATAATATCCCAGAATTTGCCCCACAGTCTTGCTCTAGATAATCTCTGTCACATACAACACATATGGTGTTATTTATTTGGTGATTGCTTATATGCCTGTGCTTTATAGGGTTTTGGAATGGGGTGAGGGATATTACAATGGCGACATAAAGACTCGGAAAACAAGTCAGGCAGTACAACTTAGGTCTGATCAAATAGGTTTGCAGAGGAGTGAACAGTTGAGAGAGCTATTTGAGTCCCTCGCAACTGCAGAATCCACACAACAAACAAAAGGGCCTTCAACTGCGCTAAGCCCTGAAGATCTCACAGATACTGAGTGGTATTACTTGGTTTGCATGTCCTTTGTGTTCAATATTGGCCAAGGGTAAAATCTCTCTCGCTTTCCATTTCTTTTTCTTCTTTTAAGTTTGGCATCTTCAAATTTTCTCATCGTTATGTGGTGTTCTATTGTCTTGTTGTCTGAACTGAAGTGGGGATATAGTCTACTCTATGTATCTTCAGTTCTTGTTATCTATGTTTATAGATTACCTGGACGAACTCTGGCAAATGACCAACCTATTTGGGTTTACAATGCCCCTTTTGGTGATAGTAGAATTTTCAGTCGCTCTCTGCTTGCAAAGGTAGGATTTCATTTCTCGAGTTCGTTCATTTTTTTCTACTTTTGACTGAAACGTCAAATATGGTGTATGCGTATCTGAAACATGTATGTATTCTAAAAATGCCTTCTTTTCATTGGTTTTGATCTTTCTTCCATGACGATACTGACGACAATTGTCTCCTCTCATGAGCAGAGTGCATCAATTCAGGTACCGTGTTGATCTTTTCTATTTCTTTGATTATTTTTACTCAACCAGCTTGATATATGTATACCAAGTTATCATCTTATCGATTGTTAGATTAGTGCTTTATAGAAGTATTGAAAGAAATTAAGATAAAACAGTTCTTGTATTGAATCTATCAGTACAGTTTAAGGTTTAAGCATTGGGGATTACAATATGCATACTAATTACGCCGGCCTGAACAGAGAGGAAAATAACAGTGTCTGGCTGCTGTAGTCCATTTTCCTGCCACGCAACAACAGTCTTTGTCCTAGAATCTCTTCTATGCAATGAGTATTTGCCAAACAATTAACAAGTTCCATACCTAAGACAAAGACCAATTGTCGAAATCTGAGGTCTAGAAAACATACCTCCGGTGACGATAAGGCTCCTCTCCTACCACACAGGAATCCTTGATTACTGCTACGAATCTCTGATATAGTTCCACAATAGATACACAATATTTTTGAGAGAGAAAGAGAGGGTAGCGGGGAAAGAGACTCACGGTCCATTTTTTTTTTTTGGCCAAAGGAAAGAACTATTCCATATACTGCTATTAGAATATGGGTAGTTACATAATTTTAAAACCAAAATTATAACTGCTCCACTAACTTTCCTGTAGCCCATAACTCTAAATTATTTAAATTTAGTAATTTACCCAATTTTAATTAATTGCTTTGGGTTTGGGGGCTTTTGATTATTTGGTCCAATTCATCAAGGGCGGACCGCATTCCAACACCAATAAATATAAGTTACTTCGAATTTAGCAATAGAAATTCGATTAATACACTGACATTCATGCTCTCTTCATCTTAACTTTCAGACGGTGGCATGCTTCCCATTTCTGGAAGGTGTAGTTGAGCTCGGGACAAGTGATCTGGTAAATTTCCTCCTTGATGTTAATATTATTCTTCAAGTCATATTCCCCCTTGGATGCTTTCTCAGTATCATAATTTTGTTTCCCATATTGGTTTCTGATTCTTTGTGAAGATCTCAGAAGACCTCAGTCTCATTCAACGTATAAAAACTTCTTTCTTGGATGTTCTGGGTGCCAGTAAGTCTGGATCTGCATTTAAAACAAGAAATAATAAAGATATTACTTCTGCAGCATTTGGCCACAGTGCTTATTATGCCAAATTACCAGAAGTGGGATCTGCTGTAAACAATAAAACTTCTCCCAATAGTTTGAGTGCGATTGAAGCAAACCAACTGGCAGATGAGACACACGTGGTTGAAAGAATAGATGGTGGTTCTTCTTTGGTCCATAGCTGGCAAGTTAGGGATGACGAATTTTGTAACGATGCCCATAACTCCATGATTTCTAGTGACTGTAGTTCTCAAACTCTGGCTGATCCTGAAAAGATAGCCTGTTGTCCTAAGGATCAAAACCCAACTGACCATTCTGTGCTAGACCACCAGGAGTGCAATAAAACGAAAATGACCTTAAAGAATTGTCGAAATGATGGTTGGCATTATCGAAAAGTTCTCTCTGCGGTTCTAAAAGACTCAGACCAGTCTGTAATTAGAGCACATTTTCAAAGTAGTAATAAGGAATCCAGCTTTGTTAGTTACAAGAAAGGAGGGTCAATGAGTTATCAAATGTTAAAAGGAGGAACCCCACAGAAGTTGTTGAAAAAGGTATTGCTTGAAGTTCCTCGGATGCATATGGATGGGCTTCTTGAGTGTCAAGAAGAAAATGATTACAAAGAGCAAATGAGACCAGAGGTTGATGAAATTGGTATGAACCATGTATTGTCAGAAAGAAGGAGAAGGGCAAAACTAAATGAAAGGTTTCTAACACTTAGATCAATGGTTCCTTCAGTTAGTAAGGTAATTTTAATTTAGGAAAACACAATTAGTGGTTCCTATTGTTTTAACATATTTTGGTATAGATCCTCGTACTTTTTTTTTCTCGTTATACTAGGTCCATTTAGTTTTTCCAGCCTCTAACCTTAATCCCTCTATTTTTAAATATGTGCGAAGGGACAATGATATGGCACTAACAGTGTTAAATATGTTAACCTGTCAGTAACAATGCTAATGAGGATACTGAAGTGTTAAAATCTTGTTGAGGTGGCATGTTGAAGTAGTTGATTTCGTATGTTTGACCAAGCTTTGGTTTCTTTCATTCTATCGGGCATAATCTTCACTTTCTTTGATATTTTAACACTTCAGCATTCTTATTAACACCGTTAGTGACAAATCAACATATTTAACATGGTTAGTGATCCATCATTGTCTCTTTGGACAGATTTAAAAATAAAGTAACTAAGGTTGCAGGCCGGAAAAACTAGAGGATCTAGAACAATGAAAAAATGTACAAGTACCTATATCAAAATATGTTAAAATTATAGGAACAAATAGTTGTATTTTACCTTTTAATTTCACTCCCAAGTTTTTTTACTTGCGTTTAGCTTATCAAGTTAATTCGTTATGCCATTCTTACAGGATGACAAAGTTTCAATACTGGACAAGGCAATTGAATACCTCAGAAAGCTTGAGAAGAAGATTAGAGAGTTGGAAGCATGTAGGGAGCTAATAGATTTAGAAACCAGAGCTAAAAGAACACCTCAAGATATGGTAGAGAGGACTTCTGATAATTATTTTAACAAAACTGATAATGGCATGAAGCCAATGAATAACAAGAGAAAGGCATGTGACGTTAAAGAAACATGGCAAGAAAATGATTCAGTTGCCCTAAATGACAGCTCTACTAGTAGCGTCATTATCAATTTGAGCAACACCGAAGTTCTGATTGAAATGAAACATCCATGGAGAGAAGGAGCAGTGATGAAAATTATGGAAGCACTTAGGAATCTCCACTTGGATTTACGATCAATTCAGTCATCAGAAGTTGGTGGGATTCTTCATCTAACCATTAGATCTCAGGTAAGCAAATGATTCGGTGAAGACATTTTGTTTTCAAATGAAGATGACTTGCTAAAGATGCTTTTAGTAGTTTATATCCGTCCATGATTTGATGAGGTTATGCCAGGTATGTGCAGGTACATGCACATCCTTATTAACATGATCGAATATGAAGCATGGTTCCATTAATGTCTACATATTCTATTGACCTTTATCTTGACTCAAGTGCCTTTTTATGTGCAGATGAGAGGGCCAACTATTGCATCAGCGAAGAAGATAAAACAAGTGCTGCAAAAAGCGGCTTGGAACTGTTGAATTTTGTCGTTCTTCAAAAGCCCATAATAACATTTTATTCAGTTCATGCCACTGCAGTACCTCGACGTGTAACAGAAGGCATCATTTAGAGTGGAGTCACCGGTGCAATTTTTTGGAATTCTTTGTATGAAGACTTCCAATAAAACGTATCCCATTACTTCTTGAATAACACAATGGAACATATTAGGCATCTCTTTAAGCAGTTGAAAAAATGGGTGAGGGTTTGATTGCCTAAATTTCTTGTAATATTAACTTGTATGATATGTTAGCTTGACCAGTAAATGTATATTCGTAGCAGAAAGGTTGTTTAATGAAAGCAACAACGGGGCAGGAAAGAATGATGCAGAATTTCAATTGAGGGAGAAATAAATACAATGATATGGCTACCCAGAGAAGTTATAATATTCAATAGTGATTTAAAAACCAGACCAGATGCTTGGACTAATCCGACCGTCAACCAGTCTGGATTCCGGTTTGATCAATATGTGAAAATTGTTTTGAGGGTTGGACCGTTTTGAACTGGCAGTCAGACTGGGAACTAGAATCAAGTTAGGAACTGGATCCGGTTTTAAAGAATTAGATTGTTAAAAAAAACTTTTTTTTTATTGAATTTGTTTTAGGAAATGATCAATTTTTTTATTCATTTGATATTATGTTGTATAATGTAACTTGTTAACTCATGATAAACTTAAAATATTTGATTTTTTTAAGTTAAGTAACAATTTCATATTTATTTTTTATATTTTGATTATATATATATATATAATTTTTTAATTTAATTATTACATTACCAATTTGATCATTAGTCTAACTTAGTTGAACCATGTGAACTATAAACCATTGAACTTTTCAGTTTAGTATCCAATTTGGTTTTCAAAACATTGATATACAATGAGGTTCCTTCTTGTACATGTAATCTTTCTTTTATAATTTTTATTGGGCATGTTTTAGAAGCCTTGCTTGATCTAACACATAAGGCATTTGATCAAAAATTCAACATATAAAACATTGAATAACTTTTATAATTATTTTTTCAACTCTATCCTTACTTCATTTATTACTCTTTTTGAAAAAAAACAATGCATTGAAATTTTAATTATTATTATTATTAAAGCATTTATATAGGATATTTAATGAGAGTAAAATTTTTGGCCAAACAAAATGAGGATAAAATTATAAGGATATAACTTTTTTAAGAAATTAAGATTTCAACTAACATTTTTTAAAATTGTAAATTAGTTATCAATACTGATATTTTTATCTAGGGAGTATATAGTGAAGTTTGATGCATTCATTCATGAACAGCTGTTTGTATAGTGACCCTTCAACCTCCATCAAAATTTTCTTTCTTTAAAGAAATCTTTTTGCCTTTTTATGTCATGTCTTTTGTTTTTTTTAATTTATTTATAGGTCATTTTACATGGGGAGAATTTTAGTTAAGCAAGAGGGAAAATACTTAATTTCAAGTGGGTTCAAATTTTTTTTTGAAATTTCAATTTAATTCAAGGGAGAAAAGTTAAAAGAATTTTGACAGTGAAAATACCAAATGTCCTTCACCTGTTATGCAGAATCACTAGTTAATTTTCTTACTTGACTTATTAATTTATGAATACGGATTGTAAATTACATGAGTTGATATATTAATAATTATATAAGACATGATATCAGTTGTTAACTTGCTAATTTTACTTGTTAACTTATTAACATCAGTTGTCAATTACTGATAGATCTTATAATTTACTAACATCAATTGTAAATTACTGACAGGTTTTATAATTTACAATTTATGTTGGTATATTAACAAGTAAAGTTAGCAAATTAACAACTAATATTACTGATTGTCTGACAAACAGATATAATTTACAAGTGATATAGATAAATTAACAAGTATAGTAAAAAAAATTAACAACTAGTAATTTTGCATAACATGTGAAGGGCATTTTATTCTTTTAACTATTAAAATTCTTCTAATTTTTCTCCCTTGGATTGAAGTAAGATTTCAAAATGTTTTTGGATCCACCTTAAATTAAGTCTCTTCCATGATCTTTAATTAAAATTCTCCCCTTTATATAGTTAGACAAATTGAAAGAATGTGGGTTCATGGTTAAAACAAAAGAAAAACAAAGGTAGGGGCAAGACCTGTAATGAAAAACAAATAATTAATGTGAAACCTATAGGATAAAAGATGGGTATGGAATGTGCAACAAAATTACTAATTTAAATTTACACAAACTATAAAAAGTTAGATAGCAACTCAATGGATAATTTTTTTTTTTCATATCTTAATTTACATAGAATAACAAATTCTATAAACAACTTTTTTACTAGGATTTTTAATATCGAAAAGGTATTAAATTATTGTAACTAGTTAATAAGCAAGGAAAATAATAATAAAATCCCTTTGAATTATATAAATAATAATTTAGTTTCTCAAAATATCATAATTTTACTAAATTTTTAGTAATTTTTTTATCATTAATAAATTTATACAAATAACCAAATTGTCTTTGCAACAATATCATAAATTTGATTGTGAAGTTGTGATTTATTATTGTATAATTGCGAATATAAGAATTGAAGTTGTGATTATTTAAGCAAAACTTGTAATCATTATTTGTTATTTTTAACACTTGTAGTAATATCAAAAATTTGACACACGAACTTGTGATTTACAGTTGCATTGTTATAAATATAAGAAGGAAAGTTATGATTATTTAAAGGATTAATGAGCAAAAAAGACTTTGAAGTATTGCACAAAAAAAACCTTGGATCCTGAACTCTTAAAATATGCAAAATGAATCCTAGACTTTCAAATTCATAACAAATTGAATCCTACCTCTACTGTTCATTTGGTAATTAATGCTATAAACCCTAAACTATTATGCAAGTAACATTATAAACCCTAAACTTTGAAATTTTGAGAAATTACCCCCATTATTTATGTATAAAACGTTGACTATTATGTAAATCAAATTAGCCTTAGCGTGATCTGTCGTGGTGAACGCATCATTAATCATGGTGAATAACCCGTAATTGTGAGAAATGACATTTTTTGTCCCCCCCCTTTTTTTGCAATGCACTAGTGCAAAATAAAATTTTAATGACACATTTTTCGTCATAGTTTCTCAAAACCTGTGGCAATATATGTGCAAGTGGCTTTTTCATAATTAAATGCTCATGTATTTCATTTATAGCCACAGTTCTAAGATTAACTGTCTCCATAAATGAAATTAGTTAAAGTAAATTAATTTAATTAATTTTAAAAAATTAAATCATTTAATTTAATTAATTAGTTAAAGTAAATTATTACTCAATTGTTTATTACCTAAATATAATTAATTTTAAAAATAACTATAATAAATTAAATTAATTAAGACATAAATATGTAAATTATTTATTTAAAAATTTTAATTTTAATAAATTAAAAATAAAATTTAGTAATTAATAATATAATTCTAATAAATTATGTTCATTAAGTATTTCTTATTTTAGGTAAATTAATTTTTCTTAAATAAATTAAATTAATTAAGTATTTTTGAAATTAATTTATCTTAATTTAGGTTAATTATGTCTGAATTTCAAACATAATTAATTATGTCTAAAATTCAGACATCTTCGGCGACAGTCACCCAAACATCTTCATTAGAGACAGCCACAGCGCCACAGGTTTCGTCCCATTCTCCCTTTCCTTCATCTCATTTCCCTCAGCTCATTTCCCTTAGTTTGTTTCCCTCAGTTGTCGTCGCTACCGTCATCCTTAGCTCTTTCCCCTCAGCTCATTTCCCCTTAGCTCGTCTTCTTCTCCAGCACCACAGCTTCACCGTCCAGTTGCCTTTCCCACAGTTCACCTCCAACTACATTTCCCACAGCTCCTCTCTCTGCCTCTCCAGTCGCCAGCTACTATCTCTTCCAGATTTCATCTATAAGGTTTTTTTTTGGGCAATTTTTTAGTTACTTTTTGTACTTAATTATTTTTATCTTCTATTTTTTTTACAATTTTTTTATTTTCTTTTCCTACTATTTTTTTTTCTTTTAAGTTTATTTGTTGGGTTAAATTTGGATTGTTACTAATTAATTATTTATTACTTAATTAGTTTATTTTTTTATTATAGCTTGCCTCTTGTTATTTTTTAAGTTTTTTAAATTTTTTTCTTCAAAGAATTATACTATTGATTGTTGATTAGAGTTGATAGTTTTTAAAATTTCAATTAAAATTTACTTAAATTGATCAAATTGAGAGTTTGGTGCTTGAAAAATCTCAATTTATAAGTTGTTATGTTGCCAATTTTTTTTTTAAATTTTCATGATATTAATTTCTTTAGGTTTAGTATAATTAATTTCTTTTTAAGTTTGTTTGTTGGGATGAATTGTGAACCCCATTATCATAAATTATAATATTAATTATTGATTAGAGTTGATAATTATCAAAATATCAATCGTGGTTTACTTAAATTGAACAAATTGAAGGTTCAGTGCCCAGGAAAATCTCAATTTACAAGTTGTTATGCTGCTGATTTTTTTTTTAAATTTTCATGATATTAATTTCTTTATGTTTAGTATAATTAATTTGTAGTTGAATAATTAATATTTTTAAAATTTTTTGAAATTGGCATTTTAGTAACATTAAATTGATAGAATTGAAGGATTTAGTGTCTCAAAAATCTCGCTTTATAAATTGTTATGATGCCGTAGTTGGATAAGATCTTGCTTTTTTGCAATAGGTAATGATGAACTGTAGTTAGATAGATGCTTTGCGAACAAGTGATGAATATGAGAAGGGGGTAGATCAATTTTTGGAATTTGTAAAGAACAATGTTCCTAATAACAAAGGATTGTTCTATTGTCCTTGTGTTAAGTGCTTGAATGGGTTGCGACGAAGTTCTATGGAGATTAAGGATCACCTAATTTGTTTTGGGTTTTACAAAACATATAGACAGTGGGTATTGCATGGTGAATCTAGAAAATGTAGTACACCACAAGTTGAGAATGATGATATGGGTTTTGGTGATCAAATAAAGGATATGTTATGTGACATTGGCATTGAAGCTGTTAAAAAGGTGCACAAATATGATAGCTTGTGCACTAATTCAGAAACTCCTTTATATCCAGGGTGTACAAAATATACACGACTGACAGCGATGTCAAAGTTGTTCAACTTGAAAGCCAGATATGGGTGGAGCAATAAGAGTTTCACAGTGTTGCTTAAATTATTGAAAGAGATGCTTCCCGAGGGTAACACACTTTCAAGTAGTTACTATGAAGCCAAAAAAATATTATGTCTAATAGGTTTGGGATACCAAAAGATACATGCTTGCCCTAATGACTGTATATTGTACAAAAATGATTTTGAAGTGTTGGATGTGTGCCCAGTTTGTAGGGCATCACATTACAAAGTAAAAGAAATAGACGGTAGTGATGATTCCATTACTAAGAGGCCTCCAGCAAAGGTATTGTGGTATCTTCCTATAATACCGAGGTTTAAGCACTTGTTCGCTAATCCAAATGAGACCAAGAACTTGCAATGGCATTTTGATGAGAGAAAAATTGATGGCATGCTCCAGCATCCAGCCGATTCTTCACAATGGAAAGGAATTGATCAAACATTTCCTGAATTTGGCAATGAGCCTAGAAATCTCAGGCTTGGACTATGTACAGATGGCATGAATCCTTATGGCAATCTTAGCAGTCAACATAGCTTGTGGCCTGTTCTGTTAGTGATTTATAATCTTCCTCCATGGTTGTGCATGAAACATAAATATAGCATGCTGTCTTTGATGATTTCAAGCCCTAAACAACCAGGAAATGATATAGATATTTACTTAGCACTATTGATTGAAGATTTGAAGATGATGTGGGAGGTAGGTGTGGATGTGTTTGATTCATATCGAAATGATTTTTCAAGTTACGAGCTATGATTTTTTGCACAATAAATGATTTTCCTGCATATGGAAATTTGTCTGGATACAATGTGAAGGGGCATAAAGCATGCCCTATCTGTGAAGAAAATACATCCCATCAACAACTAAAATATGGAAAGAAGACAGTTTATTTTGGTCATCGAAGATTCCTGAGACAAGACCATCCTTATCATAGGCAGAAGAAATCATTCAATGGCTATCAAGAGTATGATGAAGCTCCAGAGCCATTAACTGCAAGCTTGGTTTATGAACGTGTCAAAGACATTAATGTGGTATTTGGTAAGAGCCAGAAAAAGGAAGCTTAAAAGAATCCATGGAAGAAGAGGTCAATTTTTTTTATCTCACTTATTGGAGCACCCTTGAGGTGAGACATAATATTGATGTGATGCATGTAGAAAAAAATATATGTGACAATCTTATTGGAACACTGTTAGATATAAAGGGGAAGACCAAGGATGGAGTTAAAGCAAGACTAGACTTACTTGACATGGGAATACGAACAAACTTGGGTCCAAGAGCAGAAGGAAAGAAGACTTACATGATCCCAGCTCCTCATACTTTGTCTAAGAGAGAGAAAAGAAGCTTTTGTGAGTGTCTAAATGGTGTTAAAGTGCCACAAGGATATTCTTCAAATGTCAAGAACCTTGTATCAATGAAAGATTTAAAATTAGTTGGTTTAAAGTCTCACGATTGGCATGTACTAATGCAACAATTGTTACCAGTAGCCATTCAAGATATTTTAGAGGAAAAGGTGAGAAAATCAATCATTAGACTATGTGTCTTTTTCAACACAATTTGCAATAAAGTAATTGATTCTGAGAAATTAGATGAGTTGCAAAATGATGTTGTCATTACCTTATGTCAGTTAGAAATGTATTTTTTTCCCTCCTTTTTTGACATCATGGTACATTTAATTGTACATTTAGTGAGGGAGGTAAAGTTTTGTGGTCCTGTCTATCTACGTTGGATGTATCCATTTGAGCGGTATATGAAAATTTGTAAAGGCTATGTGAAGAATCCCCATCGTTCAGAAGCCTCTATTGTTGAAAGATATGTTTCTGAGGAGGTTATCAAGTTTTGCACTGAATACCTACCTGAAGTCAAATCTATTGGTGTTCCCGAATCTCGCCATGAGGGAGTGAGAGTTGAAGGGCAAGGGACAGGAGGCATGAAAGTAAAGCGCATGACTCATAAAGAAATGCAACAAGCACACTTTTACATCTTGAATAACACTAATGATATGCAAGATTATTTGGATGTACACAAAATGGAATTATGAGATCAGTATCCTAAAAAGGCTGATAAATGGTTGCTAAGTGAGCATAATAGACATTTTTTACTCTGTTTTAAGGCGAAGGTAAAGGAGGATCGTAAGAAGTCTAATGTTTCAGAAGCAATAAGATGGTTAGCTAGTAGGCCTGGCTTTGATGTTACTACTTGGAGTGCATATGACATTGACAGATATTCATTCTACACAAAAATACAGGATGACAATAGCACCATGCAAAATAGTGGGGTAATGGTAGTAGCTGAAGCAACTCATTTTTCTAGTGCAAAAGATGAAAATCCAATATTAGCATCCTCATCATATTTTGGGGTCATTGAAGAGATATGAGAAGTTGACTACTTTAAATTTAAGGTGCCTATTTTCAAGTGCAGATGGGTTGATATTAAGAATGGTGTTCAAGAAAACAAGTTGGGTTTTACTTTAGTGGATCTTAATAAGGCAAAACATATGGATGAGCCTTTTATAATGGCAACTCATGCAAAACAAGTTTTTTATGTCACTGATCCAGCTGATAAGAGGTTATCTGTGGTTCTATTAGGAAAAAGTCTCCTTAGTCATGGTGAGAATGATGAAATGAGTTTTGAATTGAAGAGATTCCTCCTTTTATGCCAACCCCGCCCCTATTGGATGTGCAAGATGAAGATGACATATATGATGTTAGAACTGATCATGACAAGGTTTATGGGAGAACTAAAATATTTTATAATGGTAATAGAATATAATAGGACTCTTTTGATTTATTTGATTTTTTTTTTATACTTTCATTTTTACATTAATTTAAATTTATTATATTTTTTGCCACTGACTTTATTTATCTTATTTATTTTAGGAAAATTATGGAGAATCCAATAACTGATAAAAAAAATTCTAAAAGAGGTAAAAGAGGGGCCATACGACTTACTAAGTTGGCTCAAATTCATGGAAAAATCCATCTTGATTTTGATGATAATGGCCAACCAATTGATAAGAAATAAGGAAACATATTTAAAAGTTTTGTGGGTTTGGTGGCATGTCAAAAAATCAACATCTTGGAGGAAGAGTGGGATGATGTAATGAAAGTGACAGAAACAATGTTTGGGAATCTATACTGGTATTTTCTATTGCTATATGTTATATCTATTTTTTTTAAATATATGTTGTTATTAAATTCATTATTGATATGTTTATTTTGTAGATTACATATGACATCAAGGAAACTCCATTTTTAAAAGACAAGTGGTTAAAGTATGCTGGGGACCGATAGAGGGACTTTAAATCCAAGCTTACTGGAAAATATGTCTTTCCTAAAAATGGCAATGAAAATGATGATAGTGATAATGATGCCAACATAGAAAAACTTTGGGAGAAATATCCATTTATTAATTATGACACGTGGATAAAATTTGTTCACAATAGACACGATCCCAAGTTTTTGGTAAGTAAAGGAAGAATATGACAATTTATTTAATGTTAGTGAAGATTTATTTTTAACAAATTCTTTTCATTATTTGTTAATAGGAAAAAAGTCAAAAAGGTCAAGAGCGTCGAAAGAAAAATCTATACAACCATACTATGTCTCAAGGAGGGTACGCATATATTTATGATATAATGAATCAAGAGAAGTGGGAAGCTAAAAAACAAGCGGCGGAAGTTGATAATATTGAAGAAGTTTCTCCTCCATCTCCTGTTAATCGTGCTCAAGCATAGAAGAGAGGATGGATGAATAAAAAGGGAGAGTTTATTTCCCCGGAGGTTAGAGAAGTAGCTGAGAAAATTGTAAGTATTTTTACAGTCAATATCTTAATCATATAATTGAAATTTATTATTTACACTAATTTCTACTTGCTTGCATGTTCCAGGATGCTCTTACAGAAGCATCATCTGAGGGTACCTTTGTGTCTACTAGTAGAAAGGACATATTGACCACGACCTTAGGGAGTGAAGAGCACTCCGGCCGTGTTGGGGGGTTCCTAAAGGTATGGGTATAAGACAATATTTTGGACCTCCACTTTCTAATCTTGTACCAATCCAACAAGTGCAAATGATGATAGCGAAATGCAAGTCAAGCATGATGATGGAAATGCAATCAATGATTAGTAATTTGCAAATGCAACCACAACAAACATCGAATTATGGTGGTGCTACAGAGCCTGTGTGTGATCTTAGTTTATCAGATCAAGGAATGCCATGCATACTTTATGTGAAGGATCATGGCAAACGAGTAGTTGCATATGGAAAGGTGTATAACCATGCAACTACAGTCCACCATCAACAGATACAACATAACCAAGTAAAGTTGATGGTTGAAGAGGTTGTGGATGCTAATGCTCCTGTACTATTTCCTACTGAGGAGGTGGAAACAATAGGACAAGCTCAACATAATTTCATTATTTGGTTGAAAAAGCTAGTTCGACAAGTTACTGAAGAGATATGAAAATGTTATAATTTTTTATTTTTTTAATTAATAACATAGGTATTTCTAATTTTTATTATATGTTAATTATAGGAACTCTTACAATCAAAAGAATCTTTAGGTTCCAATCCCCAACCGATGTAAGATGATTTGAAATGATTGGCTTTAGTAGTGGTTGACATGAATGAATTTTTTGATGAAATTAACGTGATTGAAAAGATTGTTGGGAAGCCTATTACTTTTAGAGTTTCCAGAAAAGATATTAGTGACCTCATTATTTTTGAGTGGTTGGACTTGTCAATAATTCAAGTTTTTATCATGTAAGTATTCTTTTTTATTTCTAAATTAATATTTGATATTTTTATTTTATTACTAACATATGTCTAACTATCAAAGGTACCTTCACAAGATATGTACTGAACTCGGTGTTGATGAGAATTATGGGTTCTTATCTCCATTTTTAAGCTCCATTGGCAAAGTGAATCAAAAAGCTTCTTATATTGGAAAGACGATGTGTAAGCAAAAGAAGACATGCTGGTTTTTACAAATTATTGAGAGGTATCAAATTTTAAATTCATCATTCAATTTATAAAAATATTTTCTTAATAATGTGATATTAATATAAATTAATATATTATAGTCATCGTTGGATGCTTCCTGTCATTTGCCCATATGAAAATACTATATACTGGTTTTGTTCACTGAAAAGGAAAGTAAGCGATGACATGAAGTCTTTAATTGAATTGTAAGTTTTTAAATAATTCCATTGTGTTATTAATAATATATATTTAATATTTTCTAAGTGTGTATATTTGATAAATAGATCTTTAGCGACATATTGGAAATTAGCGGGAATGGTTGACAAGAAAAAAAATGAAATCAAATTTGTACCAATGCAAGTAAGTATTTCAAATTTATTCCTTAATTAGAATGAAGATTATAATATTGGTTTAATGAATCTAATTATTTCTATTTTCTTTATAGTGTAGAATGCAGTTATTATGTGATGATTTTGATGTATAAAATCATCACTCAAGGTATTGTTCACTCATTTGATCAGGTAATAATTTATAAATAATGATTTATAATTATAAAGTTTTCCATATACTTGAGTTATTATTCATACATATATTGTTATTGAATTTGCAGCACTTCCAAAGTTTAGAGCTATATTCTAAGCAAGAGTTGAGACATATACGCAATTTGTGGTCTAGTTTTTTTCTTAGAAAACAGGATTAGAGTAGAAACTTTCTAGATATTTTGTATTGGAAATGTAAGTTTAGTTTATGTACCAGACATATTTGTATTGGTCTTTGGAGCTGCTGTTTCTTAATTAATGCAGGTTTTGTAAGTAAGGGAATGTATATATATAGATATAAGTGTACGAGTAAAAAAATATTGTATTTACGGCCACAGTTGTTACACTAACTGTGGTAAAAAGCCATTTATGGCGATAGTTGTTGATAGAACTGTGGCCATAAATGAGCTCTAGAATAATTTTTCGCCACAGTTGGTCTCAGACCTGTGGCGAAAGATGAGATCTTTTGCCACAGGTTCGAGACCACCTGTGGCGAAAAACTATATTTTTCACTACTGTGTTTTTCGCCACAGGTGGTCTCAAACCTGTGGCGAAAGATTTCGGTCCGAGACCAACTATGGTGAAAAATTATATTTTTCACCACTATATTTTTCGCCATAGGTCAGATGGAACCTGTGGCAAAAAATATTATATTTCGCCACAATTTTTTTTTGAACTGTGATAAAAAATGTCTATTTACTACCACATGATTTTCTACTACACTGCATCTTCTGTCGCCAAAAATGCATTTTAACTGTGGCAAAAAATGATTTTTGCACTAGTGATGTTTTCCAAATGCAATGTATTTTAAGTTTTAACTAGTTAATTAAAATTCTCTAATACTTAAATTTTTTTAAAATGGGATCATAAGTTTTCACCATTAAATAAATAAATATTATTAAGAATAAGATTAAATCAGAGTTATAGAATATACGAAAGCATGAGATACCAATCTTTTAAAAAACATTGCATAAAAAAAGGGGGCAAAAAAATATCATTTCACAAAATTATAGGTCATTCGCCATGGCTAATGATGCATGTAGCGCAGTAGGCAATGTGTAATGCCCTCAATGACATTACCATATGGCCCTCTACGTAATTTACTAATCAAATAAAACATCTTTAAAAGCATTAAAATCCTAATATAAAACTTTTCAAAATCACTTTATAGAAACCATTTACGTTATTCAAAATAGCACACAATGGAAGTATTAAACATAAACACATCAAATAGCAATTCAAAACATCACAATTCACACAAAAAGTAGGCCATGCACCGCAGCTTGTGTCACATGCATTGTGGTATGTGGCATAGAGACCCCAGTTGCATACTTTGTGCCATGCACCGTGGCATGTTGTCTTTTGTTGACACATGCGCCGCGGCATACTTACTAGATTTTGCTGTCAAAAGATAGTTTCTGGTACGAACTTCAGACGTATGTTGATTTTGTATCCGATGTTCGATTGGAGTGATTCAAGTTCCTAAACAAAGCTTGTATCATATTCTAACCAATGACACTAGTTTTATTTCCATCCAATATTTTGTTCAAAAGTTAGACACCCAAGTGCATTTTAACTGTTTTAAGTAAAAATTTACCACTTGAGTATCACCAAATGAAACCAAAAGTCATTAGTCACTTATAGGGCCTTGACTACATTCAAATGAACAAACATCACTTGATTGAATAGTTATATACACAATACAACACATATACACACATTTGGCTCATAAACTGCCCATCACACATGTTTGGGCATAATTTTATTTCTTTCTCATTTTCCTTATCACACTAGGCCAAAGTCCAAAATACACACATATCACATTTTCACACACTCTTAAACACATTCACTAGCCCACATTGCCATTTCATCATGTACACACATATACATTGGGCTAGGGAATCCACAACCCCAAACAAAATAAACATTTATAATAATATGCACATGTTCCCAAATCCTAAGGCAACTTATATATTTATACAAATACAACTTATATTTTAAGTCATTACACCAATTCTTATAAAGGCTTTCTAGAGAAATCTCTATTCTTAGCCCAAATCTTTTTCCTTTACACCACTACTATCGGAACCTGAAAAATGTAAATAACCACAGGTGATATCAAAATCTCAATAACCAATATAGCTCATTTAATGTCCATCAACACAAATAACTATGTTAAAGTAAAGAAATCAAAGTATAATATATATATTTATCATAATATAGCTTTTCTCTTTAAAAGCCCTTTTTCACACATTAAATACACTAACATGATCATCTATCTACCGATCCTCCAAAACTCCTCAACATGAAACCATAGTCTCTATTAAATCAATTAGTTATTGACCTGAGCACACTTTCGATAGTAGAAACACTGGGCCAAAGGTAATCTATTCTACCTACGAACTATGGTTTCCCTCACGTCACACACGTGTGATAGAGGCATTGTTGACTCCTAACTGCACCCTAATGGGTATTAGGGAGTTGCCAGATTACCCAAATGTCCCATGATAATAGTCCCAATATATTGCCGTACCGGATTACCTATGGTACTAGCCTGTAAAATGCTACATCGGATGTCCTATGGTTTTAGTCCGACCATATGGATTTATTTAGACCCATCTCCATACACACACATCCATACATATCTTGGGCAAACTCCTATCCCCTATGATCGTGTTTTTCACACACATTTCAATACTTTTGCACAATTTATACCCCACACACACACACACACATATATATATATATTAATATAGATCAACCTAAACTAGTGATCATTAAACTCCCATTTGACAAATCAATTTCATGCTAAAATCGTTTACAATACAAAATCATGTATAAAAACTGACAAAACCACAATTTCACAATTATACAATTACTTTTACATAGTTATAATAGTTAATAAACATAATAAACTAGATGGTTACTTTAACCTTTCTGTTCGCAAGAAAGGGTTACTTGTGTTTTCCTCAACCTTACTCACTCCTCTCACTACTCAACTTATCACACATGAGAATCTACATAATTGAGGCACCTAAAGTCAATTTCATCATTGACAAAAAGTACCAACTATAACAATCAAGCACCTAATCACTAACATTTTCCTTGTTCATGCTCATTCATGCGTATTATAACCAATTACCACTTAACACAAGCTCTAACCTTTACCTAATTAGGTTTCTCTCATTACCCTCTCTCTAAGCTAGGT
The DNA here is from genome assembly GCF_029017545.1 of Prosopis cineraria. Taxonomy (NCBI): domain Eukaryota; kingdom Viridiplantae; phylum Streptophyta; class Magnoliopsida; order Fabales; family Fabaceae; genus Prosopis; species Prosopis cineraria. The sequence goes on along the minus strand of NW_026555966.1, from coordinate 26,512 downwards.
CAAATTGAGCCTAAAGCTTTAAAGCTTTATTATTTTGACTCAAACCAATGATAAAGTACTAGTTTAGTCCCAGAGAATCTGTCTATTATTATAAGGTAAGAAATAAACTCCTTAAAACTTCTGAATTTAATTTTTCAATAGTTAAAATTAAGAAAAATTAGGGCAGAATTGGAGGTTAAGGTAGTACAAGACTTTCCCGATAAGTACCAGGTCAGAAATGTTGTCCTTTTTCTCAAAACTCATTGCCTTAGTAGAGATCCACTTCTTTTTCATGCATGACCCCTTTTTTCTTGATCCCTCTTTTTTTTTTCTCGAGTAGACACATCCTTATTTACCAAGTTTCAATCACAGCGCATGGCATAGTGAGAAAATCCTCACTATACTCACACGCTCTGCTTCGGGATGCCGTTCTCCTACTCATATATGTTCATATAGCATCCCAAAGAGTCAAAATAATATTTCATTATCCAAAATCCTAACCTCGTATTAAATCACTAATTCAATCCTTAATTAACTATTAATGTAAGATTAGAAATTTAGGATGTTACACTATACTAAGGCTAATTTGATCTATATAATAATCAACATTCTATACATAAATGGTATAGGTAATTTGTTTAAAATTTTAAAGTTCAAGGTTCAAGATGCTACTCAAGTAATAGATTAGGGTCTACGGTGGTAATTAACAAATGAACAGTAATTGTGTTAAAAAAAGTTAATAATAGGGTTTAATTTGCTATGAATTTAAAAGTTTAGGTCTATTTTGCACATTTTAAGAGTTTAGGGTTCAGGGCACTTTTATTGCAATACTTCATGATCTATTTTGCTCATTAACCTTATTTAAACAAAAATTGTGATCATTACTTGTTATTTCCAATACTTGTAACAATATCAAGAATTTAACTTGTAAAATTATAATTTGTTGTTACATTGTTGTGAATATAAAAAGAAAAGTTATGATTATTTAAAAAAAAACTTGTGATTATTTTATTTTTAATAAGGACAATTTGGTCATTTATATAAATTCATTAATGATAGAAAAGTCCTTAAAGACTTTAGTGAATTTATGACTTTCAAGAGACCAAATTATCATTTATATAATTCAAAGAGATTTTTTTATCATTTTCCAATAACAACTTAAATCTTATATTTAAAAGTGGTGCATTTTAGTCCTTAAACAGTTACATTTAGGACCAAACGTCCAAATATGGCTACCATCTCCCTCTCCTCTCCTCTCCCCTACCTCTATCTCCCTTTCTCTCTCTACATCTCTTTTCTTCTCTTGTATTCCTATGCTAAGGCACCTCTGAGGTCTTTGCTCAAACACAATCGTGACTTGAGGTTGTTGCTCAAAGTTTGGTGATTAATGCCCATGTCTCACTACGTACTCTGTAACATCTAAAAAAATTTTAACCCTGATTTATTAACCTAATGAGGGTAGTTGGTGAGTTAATGAGGTGTGTGGCCAGAGGGGCTTAACATGGCATAATTGTTGTGATTTTAGCCTTAGAAGTGGGTCCAGATCGATGGCGGGCCACTCGAGCAAGGAAAGAGGATGAAAAAGTAAAGAATTATTTTTTATGCCACCACCGCAGTGCGTGGTTGGTCTGCCGCGACGTATGGAGACAATTTAAACGTAACAGGCTCCTTTGTGCCATGTGCCATGGTAGAAGGCATCGTGCACTGCGGCGCACAACTAGAAATCAGATAAATCAGTTCATGAGCTGTGTGAAAACAGAAGAGAAAAAGAGGAAGAAAATAAAGAGCTTGGTTTTAGCTCTGCTAGGACACAACATTTGGTTCCATTATTGATAGATTGAAACCCCCAAACACCCAAGGTAAGATTATGGTGCCTTCTTCTTCCTTTCTCTCCCTTATTAGTAATGGTTTATGGTAGGGTTTAAGTTGGGACATAGATTGTCGGTCCATAGGAGTATGGGTCTAATTTTATTGGTTAAAATAAGTTAAATAAGAGTTGTTTAATGTATTGGAACACCACACTGATGATTTTAAAAATGGTTGGTCCATGGGATCATTTATTATCCAAAAAGTGATATTTATGAGGTAGTTGGGAGAGGTTAATATGTATTAAAGATGTCTGAGGTGTTATTAATGATAATGTGCATTAATGGAATCCAATTTGCCTATTGGGTATAAGAGGGTATTGATTATGAGTTGGTTAAAAGTAGTATATGTGGAGTTTTATGTTGATAAAATTTCAAGAGTTAGACAATGATGATATTCTTGTGGTTTGGATGCATAGAGGTTCGTTTTGGCACCATTCAAGCTTGTTAAAGCTTTAGAAAGTTGGTATAGTAAGGGGTAAACCTTTGACCTCTCAAAAGTTTGAGGTAACTGGGGGAAACTTAATCTTTATAGTTGAATTTTAATTGTTTGTGAAATATGATTTATAAGTTAAATTGATGGTGCATGTTGGCAAATGATTGATTTATAAAATGGTTTTGGAAAGAAAACCTTAACTTTGTCACCCTTAGTGTTTTATGAAATTGATTGTAATTTATTACTATGGTGGGGAATTGTGATGAATTATGTGTCAAATTGTGGAATATTTGTGTTATGTAAGCTCATGTGTTATGAATTGATTGTTAAAATGCATATTATATGAGGAATGTGAATAGCATGATCATTGGCGGGAGTTCACCTAGGGAGAGGAATAGATTAGTTGAAATCTACGTGATATTGGCAGTGACCATTGAAATTGGGAACTAGCCTTGGCACTGACCGTTAGAATAGGGAGGTGGCCCTTATCCTATGGTTGATTCAGGACTATTTCACTTATTCTATGAGGGACTCGAACTTAACTAATCTCTACCGGTTTATGAGGAGGCTAGATTAGGGGTATGACACCCCATGGTTGTTAGTATTGGGGGAAACCAGATTACATAAGTAACTGAGTTAACCCTGACCTGGTAGCTTCTCACAAGTGAAAGGCTGGGTTAGTCCATGAAAGACATAGCCACGTGATAGCCACCAGTTTCGTGTTGGAGGTAACAGGAGGATATAAGGTTGGCATCTGATCATGCATATAAGTCCGGCCATATGGTTGTTAGTTTTGTGGTCCGGCATGTGTTAAAGGTGCATGGTTGTTATTTTTGTGACCCTGTGTTATATTTTTATGGGATAACATGATATGGTATTTTGTGGCAAGCCCGGTCACATGGTTATTAGTTTTGTGAATTGTGGCTCAGTGTTATGGGATATATGTGTTAAATTGCCTAATTACATCTATTTTTAATTGATATGCAACTGTATGGGTTAAGTTAAACTTGGTTACTAAGTGGTCATACTCACCCTTGAATTCTCAATATTTTCAGGACCTAGCTCATCGATTCCGAGTATAGGAAAACATACAGAGGCTCAGGATTTGTGGAGTAAATTCTCTATATGCCTTTCTTTAGTTGTTTTCATGTGTATTTGTTAATGTAATTGCCAACTAGGAGTACTTGATATGATTTATGTACTACTTGCATAACTTTGTGTATAGCTAGTGTATTTCGTGCCTTGGATTAGTGAGTTTTAATTGTGAATCCATAGATAAGGCCAAAATACTTGTGCAAGTAGAAACATATGTATTTTGCAAAATTTGAAATGAAATGGTTGAGTTTATGCAATAATTCCTCCCCCTTTATGTTTTGTGAAAATTAGGGTTGAGTGGTGATTTTATGAGATAAGCATTTTTGGTTGTGTGTGGTGTATTGCACGAGTCCATAAGAGTCCATTGAGTGTGGTCGGATAGTTTGTGTAAGCTATTGGCACGTGCGGTGGAGTTGGGACACCCTATTTAAGGGATTTTGTGAAAAAGGGGTCAAAATGGGTTTTAGTGTCCAACTTTTTAAAGAAAATTAGTTTGAGTATGAAAATGGTGCCATTAGCTAGACTTAGGAGAAAGCTCCGTATAGACACTAAAACCACATCAATTAGATGTTAGATGAAGTTTTGGGACGCGTCGGAAGTTCACTCCCAATGCTATCAAATGACAGCATTGATCTATTAAAATTCACGTAATGCGCCGCGGCGCATGGCGCCTCATGCCACAGTGCATGGCACAGAGAAGACACGCTACAATGCATGAATTGTAAGCCGTAGCGCACGTGTCACTTTTTACATAAATTTTTTTTAAGATTTTAAGCTCATTGTTTTGGGTCCCAATAGATTTCCAAGCTTCCGCTTTGTTTTTAATTCAAGACTCTGATTTTGATTTGCTAAATTATATATTTGAGAATTGAATTGTTGAGATTGGGATTCCTTCAAAATATTTTGAGAAATTCCTTTATAAAACCTTATAATTTGGTAATCCTTTGATAGTTAAGCCCTGGATTACTATGATTTAGAGTTAATTATGGTTTAACCTTAGGGTGGTTACACACTCTAACTTCAACAATCTTCAACCTGCCCTCAATTCATCTCTCCCTAAGAAATAGAGTGAGCTCCTCGTCCCTTTCCTTCTCATTCTCTTTCTCCTTCTTCCGCATCTCAATGTATAGATCAAGTGACTTATCCCTCTCTTTCATTGCCTTATCTTTGCCTCATGTTCTCCAAAACAAGAGGTAGCATGTTCCCATGGAAACTTACAAAACCTACACGGTGGAAACTCACAACACTTGCATGTCTTGGGTTAGAGTGAAGATGGCTTCAAGGTAGTAGCACTACTACATTGGTCCTAAATCTTTTCCTTTGCTTGACTCACTACTTGCACCTATAAAAATATAACCACGGGGTGAGATAATAATCTCAGCAATAGAATAACTGGATACTGTTAACTAGTGTTTTCAAACCCGGACTAGCCCGGACGATCAGACTATTGCTCGATGAAGAAAGTGGTTTAGTTCAACCATTTAACCTGTTCTAGCAGTTGACTTCAATTGGCCCGCTTTGAACTGGGTAGTTTTTAAAGACCTGAGAAAAAACTAAAACTCAGAGCGGATTTTTATAGGTCTGGGCAAGTCTTTAAAGCGGTAAAATTAGAATTTGAAAAATTTGAAACCCTTCTTTTGATCTTCATTTTTGAATCATTGCAAGTCATAAGCAGGTGCCTCTCAATTGCTATCTTTGCACTTCTCTGATCTCACTCTTAAGTCTCAGCCATCATCACTCAACCTCAATGACTCAGACTTAGCTCTTAAGTTTCGTCTTCTACCTTTTGTCAATTTTCATCAAACAGCCTCGACCTTTATTCCATTCCACCCTTCTTCAATCTCCATTTCCTTCAAGTGGTAGTAAGCTAGGAATGAAATCTGAAGTTTCAGCAGCGTTATGATGAGTGATGGTTGATTCTATGCTGGCTAGGGCATTGAAGTTTGCTTGGTGTCTTCGTCAGAGGTGAGGCTTTTGTCATGTACATTGGGGTTTATGTTTCCTCGGCCTTTTTGTGATTCAATTTGTTCAGTTATGGCTTTTAAATTTTAAATGATAATGCTTCATTAAATAATCAATACTGCTTCATAACAGATTATGTTTTGTGTGAATTGTGATGCTTTCTTCTTTTTCTTTGCTATTAGAAAAATTATTAAATCAGATTTTGTGGCCAACCTTGTGATGTTTGGTTATAATTGTTGCCAAAATTAGCTTTAATTTATTTTTGATGTTTCTAATAGCTTTTATCAATTAAAGGGATATTTAATTGTTTTCCATAGTATTGAAACTTGTATTGAAATTTTCAAGTGATTTGTGGTAGTGCTGGATTAATAACTTGATATATTATGATTTTTTTGTCAAATTAATATTTTATTTCTTATACATATATAGTTGTATACATATAAATATTATTATTTATTTATTTATTAGATTATTGGTTCGACCATCGATTAGACTGGTTGAACTATGAGACCCATAACCTGCTGACATTTTCGATTCGTTATCCGATCTGGGTTTTAAAATATTGTTATTAACTATCACAAATAACTGTAAAGTAGTGCATATACATAAACGAGTAAAACTATAGAACATAATTTCACTTCATAAAATTATTTTCACTTTAGAAAACTCTTTTCACAACAATTTATTTCCACCAGCATGATCAATTGAAATCATAGGTTCTATTAGGCTAATATACTCTCATGGACCTGAGTGCACTTGTAATAATCCAAAAAAAATTATAATAAAAATATAATTTAATCTATTATCGTAGCATTTTAATTGTAGATATTTTAATTTTTATGATAAATATGGCAACAAGGGTAGCTGGTATAGTGGAAGGTATGTAGGTGCTCTTCTTATCCTATCACGAGTTCGAATCTCAGATAGCATAAAAAATGATGCTTTATTTTTTGCTTTTTTGTATGAAATTACAGGATAGCCCTTCCTCCAATTCAGATAAAATCTTCAACCTCTTTGAATTTTTATAGAGTTTGCCAACAAAGACAAAGCTCAGACCATCCTCTCACCTCTGTAAATCCATTCGTTGTCCTCTATCATCTCAATGTCTTTAGTATGAGTCTCAACTGCACCATAAGTTCAGTGCTTTCATTTCCTCATGCTATTGAGTTTCCTTCCTCCATTCTATCATCCCTGTCATTATACTGTTGTTGCATAAGAGCTGAGTCACTGGCGTGTTTGCTTCTGCTTTGTCCTCATTAGTTAGTTAGTCGTGATTTTTATTTTTCTTTCTTTGTTATAGACCATGAGTTCCTCTTTATTTGCGTCCTCCTCATTACGTGATTGCATAAGCCTCATTATTCACTATTCATACACGAGATTATCTCTTCTTTGCTCAATTTGTACGGCGTGAGTCATTTAAGGTAGAAGCCTTGACCTTTTAGCTTGTTCTTTGAAGAATATATGCTGGGAGAGTTGATTAATTAGTGTGAGAGTTTCATTTTGTTGGCCATTATTTTTCTAGTGCACCTGCTGTCTTCTTCTCACCCTGAGTTGTCCATGTTCAAATAGGTGCTGGGATGAGAAACCACATCATTAGAACCACTATTAGTGCTGTTGCGGGCTTGATTTGTTGTTGTTGATTCAGTTTCTCTCATTTCTTGCAAGCTATGTTTGGTTCTCCCTCTCTTCTGTCTAGCAATCCACTTCATTTCATTCTTCTTTGCTTTCCATTATGGTGATTTAAGGTGAGGAAGCTTCACATGGTGTCTTCTCTTGCTTTGTGTAAGTATGAACTTAAAATTTGAGTTGCAAAAATTTGTCTCCTCTGTTGCTATCTATGACTGCATATATGGATGTATGAGAAGAAGAATTTTGATTTAAGTGGTAATTTGTGGCAGTAAGAGGAAGGATATGATGTTATAGATTGGAGTTTTCAATTGAAAATAAATGGATTATTCATATTGTAAGGTTTGTAGAAGCTGAAATCTAGGAGTAAAGATTAATTTTAGCTTGGAAAATTATGCCCATAAAGTGTTCAATAAAATTTCTAGTGCAATGTCTGCCTTGACATTACCAAAATTCACCACATAATCACAATAAAAAATCATAATTAGGAGCAAAGATTGCTCCTAAGCTCACATTATGTATATAAGGGTTAAAATTAATAATCTTTTAGAAATAATTGTGAAATATTAAGGATATCATAAAAACCCTTCAAATTTATAGTTTGAGCTCAAACTTAATGACTTATAAAGGTATTAGAAGCATGAAAAAGTTTTGGGAAGCAAAACACTTGAAAAACAAGGCCAAAAATGTCATTTTTGAGTATTTTAGCACATGCGCCACGGCTCGTGGTCCATGCGCCATGGCATATGGCACAAAAAAGCAAATTTGGTCACTTTACCGTTTGCTGTGGCTTGCACGCAATGCGCCACAGCGCGTGTGTCCATGATAGCTTTTTAGGATGAACTTCGAATGTGCCCCATTTTCACATTCGATGTTCAATTAGAGTGATTCAAGTGCCCACACAAAACTTATTCAATAAGCTAACTAATGGTATAATTTCGTTATGATCCAACATCGTATGAAAATTTTAGACACTCGGATGCAAAAGTCAGTTTTAAAAGCAATTTTCAAGCATCCAAGTACCCAAAACTCAAAACTTATACTATTAACTAATTTTGAGACTTAAACCAAGTCTAATGGACCAAAATAAACTTGATTGAGCATTCAAACACATAAAAACATACCAAACATAACATTTGGCCACTTAATGCCCATTTCACCTAATATAGCCAAAATACAAAATCAATATCACACATACTATTTGGCCTCTATTGCCACATAATACACCACATATATAAAACATTTCTTGCACTTGTATTAGTATTTTAGCCCATCACCATAAAAAATCACCACATATTTACATCATATACAATATTAGGCTAAAATACAAAATAGCATAGTATATTACAAGTGCAACCAATTAAAATGATATGCATTCCTAGTTGGCAAGATATAAATAATATCATATCATAAGTTTATGTACACTACTCAACCCAAAATTAAGCATTACTATTCATAATGTAGCAAATCTGCTAATCCTTGCTTGATTCCTTCCCCTGCTCAAACTCAACAGTAGAACCTGTAAAATGATTACCACGGGGTGAGATAAAAATCTCAATAACTAAGATAATCTACATTATTGATTAACATGCCAAGTTATAAACAACCCTTAAAATAAGCATAATAAACACACCATATAAAATTACCATAGGTTACATGCATGATCACTAACTATCCGGTCCTCCAATACTCCTGAACAAACCGACAGGCTATTTCACAAAATCAAACCACATGTATGGTTCCCAAGCTCACCATCCATGGTAGGACTACCCGGCCAAGGTATCCTAAACCACTTCTAGACTACTGGTTCCCTCTATTACAAGTAATTGGGGTGTCGTTACTCCAACACTGCGTTCTACGAATGGTAAGGAGTATAGTCTTCAACTTCACACTCTTCTGGGTACTAAGGAGAGTAAATCTCCAACACCGCAGCCTTTTTTGGGCACTAAGGAGAAATATGAGCTGCACCTGGCATTTTAAGGTGCCAGCAGTGCCATAGAGACTTAATCATTACTAACTCCATTAGGGTGATCTCTTACCCTCTAATATACCACATTTCACTACATATTTCCACTTGACCATGCATAAACCACTTTCTAAACTAATATAATGAACATTATCACTTACTTCAAAAACATGACATTTTACAAATTAATACTCTACTCATTTTCTAAAATAGTCAACTTTTACAAAATTCATACATATATACATAACAAATCATGCAAGAAAAACTTGAGAATAATTTATACAAGGTAATAAATAATGCAAATTATTTAGTTACCTTAACTCTTTTATTACTAAAAAGCATTACCCGTGGTACTAAATCTCTTCTTATGTCAAGGCAAGTTTTCCCATACCACAATCTACATCAACAAGGACTATATGTTAATTTTCAATTAACACAAGCACTATTAGCTATCCATAACATCTCAATTCTCCCACTTCTCACTCATATTCTCAACAAATAGGCTTGTCAAGATTACAATTTTCTCACACAATCCCTTCAAGCCTCCCTCTAACTCTATAACAATATAACACTTGATATCTCAACTTGTCACACCTTAATATCCTATAATCAAGCTAGGGCTTGATCCAATTTTTACCAAACAATAATTTAACTTCATACTACCACTTATCCAAGGTTAAGAAACTTAAATCAATCCTTTAGAGTTAATAGAAACCTTTAAAATATAGACTCATGGCTTAATCCATTTAGAGCAAATTTTCCCATTTCCAAATCCCACGGCAAATGAGATGAAAAGGTAGAGGAGAAGGGTAGGAAACTTACTTAAGATTTTGAAGGCCTTAGCAGTGCCCAAAGCTTTTCCCTTCATGTTCTAGGTCTCCCCCACAAAAACCATCTTTTTTGATGATTTTTGAAATTTTAACTTGTCCGTTGTGCTGTGCGTCACAGCTCACACCACACAAGTTGTGGCTCATGATGCAGTGAGAAAAATGTCAATTTTGCTCCCCCTGATGCCACTCAACTTGATCCAACTTTCATTCTAACTCAATTTAGATCCAAATATGACCTAAAAAGCCAATTAGCAACCCAAAAATATAATTAAATTAATTAATTTATCCATTAATTAGTTAATTTTTTTAGATTTAAAGTTTTTGAATGTTACACCTAGTAGGAAAGATATTTTAATAGAGAAGCTATAAATTATAAATGATAATACGTGGGTCAACTTTATAAAGCATAAATGTTAATTTTAAAATTTTAGATGAGGGGGTTGATTTGGAATTGGATTAAAAATATTATAATATGTGCATTCATTTATTCTAAAAATATGTATTTCCAAGATTGATGAAAGTATTTTTGTATGGTTGTTAAGCTTTAAAATTTATTAGCTACCTAGTTAATGCAAGTTTGGCATTAGCCATAAAGTATGATTTATATTTGAAATAATTCATGCGAGTTTGGTATTGAAAATGATAATTTATTACAATGATAATTATTTTTCTCGCATGTTTGAAGTGTGATTTTAAGAGAACTCTAAACAGAACACCGCTGCTAATAGCAATTTCATTAGCCTGTAGCACGTTGTAGTTAAACACTAGCTAGTTCGTCTCGTAAGCTTTATTCTCACGTTTGATATTCATGGGCTTTGTACTCGCATTTGATTTCATGGCCTGAGCCACGTTTGGTTAGTATTACCTTTGTGGATTGTGTATCCATGTTTGTTTTTATAGCTACGGCTACGTTTGGTTACTTATCCTCATGGACTGTGTGTCTACATTTGTTTTTGTGGCATAAGCCACATTTGGTTATTTACCCTTGCAGACTGTGTGTTCACATTTGTTACCTGTTCTGTTGAGTTATTAAAATTCTAAATATTGATTAATATGCGTTTTTGAAATTTTCATGATTTTGGCTAGCAGTTATATCACTTTGATTTATGTGTGAATAAATGGTTTTCTTTAAGCATGATAAAATAAATTGCTTTCAATTTACTCTTATTTTATGATTATGGTTATGATTTACAAACTTACAAATTTATTTTTTTTAATTATTTTTAATTAGTTTACACCATTATTAGAGTTTGTTAATCTAAATTTTAAAATTTTACTTTAGGAATGCTATTTGCTAGAAGACTTATTTTAGCCCCAGATTTATTAGCTGATACTGATCCCACCATCGACCTCTAAAGAGCAATATAACTACATTTAGTGGAAATTTTGGTTGGTACTATTACTTTTGATGAAAATATACAAGTTGTATGTATTTTGATTTAAAAGAAAGATTAGTGCTCCACATATATTGTTGTTAGAATTTTATTTTGATCTATATATACTATTACTGGCTGGAAGGAGCTTAGCTCTTGATTGATATTGTATTTTGTGAAAAGTTTTGTTGTAGAATTTTTGGGAGATCCTATTTATAAGGGAGGTTCTATCAAAATTTCTACAAAGATGTTGAAGTCTTAGAAGACAATTAATATTAAAAGTGTTAGAATTTCTATATGAACTAATTATTTCTTTTTAGAAAATAGAATAAATTTTCATTTTAAGGCTTACGGGAATGCGTGATGTATTTTGCACCCGTGTTGGTCACCCTCTATTTTCAAGGCATGACAGTTTTGGTATTAGAGCCAAGGTTTTTATATATAGTTATGTGGAGCAAGAACTTTTTAGTGAGGTCTCAATTATCATTATGAACTTGGACATAATTATAATTGAGTCATTATTGAAAGTTCTATAGGAAGTTTTCGAACATTGTTTATTTCTTGATATTGACTTCTTTGCTATATAAAATTGCATTGAGTTAAATATTTCTTCTATTTCTTTATATAGTAAAATATGCCACTCAGATGTCGAGTATCTACTATGAGCTCCACTTGTAGTAGAGCCTCTAGTAGAATTTCTCTGACAGATGATATGCTCTTAAGAGGTAGAGGACGGCATTAGAGTAAGATCAGGGCTAAGAGTGGCCAAACCCTTAGGCCCCTTCAAGATATTCCTTCTAGAAGTGAACGAGTAAGTTCTCAGTCTGAGGAATAGACTACCCTTTGACCCATGATATGCAAGAGGAAAATCTTATAATCAAGCTGTCAGAATTTATGAAATTAAATCCATCATCCTTTTCAGGAACCAATACACGAGAGGACCCAATTAAGTTTCTCAAAGGAATTGAGAAGAGATTTAGGGCCTTGAGATGCCCTGATGTTCAGTATGTCAAATTTGCAGTGTTCTAGCTTTAAGGAGTAGCGAGTACTTGGGTAAAAATAGTCCCAGGTTTGCATACGACTAAAGTACCTTCTTTGACTTGGGAAGAATTTAAGACTACATTTTTGAATTGATATTTGCCTCAAAGTACTAGAGACATAAAATTTGAAGAGTTTCTGACTTTAAAGTGTAGTAAAGGAATGTTAATAGTAGAGTATGATCAAAAATTTATAGAATTATCTTCTTTTGCTTCTCATATTGTATCGACTACAAGGGAACAAATTAGCAAGTTTGTACATGGATTACTGGTTGACATACATGATAATATAGCACCTATGTTGGGTTATGATATCACCTATGCTGAGATTGTTGACAGTATGTTGAGAATTGAGAATGGACATAAAGTAGAGGAAGCAACTTTTAAGAAACACAAGAGGGAGCATGATGAGAAATTTCTCGGTTCTTCTTCCAAGAGTCATCAATTTTCAAGTCAATCTCACTTTCGTGCCTTGCAGTCTAAACCTAGATCATTTGGTTTACCATTAACAAGCACTCCCATCGTGAGACCAAATTCTAGTAATGTTAGACCTTGAGCCTAGTCCATTCTGAATCAATCGGGTTACGTTAGAGTCCCTTGTACTGGTTGTGGGAAATACCATTCGGGACCCAGCCATAGAGTATTTGGTGCATGTTTTGAGTGTGGGCAAATGTGCCATTTGAGAAGAAATTGTCCATATTTCTAATCTATTTCTAGCCATGGATCAATTCAACCTTCTCCCTGCCTTACTTCATCTTCTGCCCCACCTGCTAGAACTACTTCTACTTCAGCAAGTAGGGGTACGTTTGGGAGGGAAAACGGTCAATGAGGATAGTTTTCTTCAAGGCAAAGACAGGCGAGAGTTTATGCTATGACAAGGCATGATGCTAAAGCTTCAAATGCTGTTGTTACAAGTATTATAACTGTGTGTTCTAATCAAGCTTATGCATTATTTGATCCTGTATCAACTTATTCATATGTGTCTACTTATTTTGCTAAGAGGTTGGGTAAAGAATCTACCAAACTTGATAATTCATTTGTAGTTGGTACCCTAGTAGGAGAATCTTTGATTGTTTCTTAGGTGTATAAGTCTTGTGAAGTGTCTCTTGAGGGTAAAGAAACTTATTGATTTAACGATACTTGATATGATTGATTTTGATGCAATTCTGGGCATGAACTGGTTAGCTTCTTGCTATGTTGATTGCCACTTGAAAGTGGTGAAATTTGATATTGCAAGTGAAACTCCTTTTTTGTTGCAAGAGAGTTTTACAAAAAGATTGACTAATCTTATTTCGGCTTTAAAAGCTCAAAGATTACTACAAAAGGGTTGTTAAGGATTTTTAGCTGTGGTAAATGACATTGATAAACCCACTGTTAGTTTGGATCAAATCCCTATTGTTTGAGAATTTCTTGATGTATTTCCAGAAGAATTACCCAGACTGCCACTTGGGAGATCAAATTCGCCATTGACTTGGTTCCAGACACTCAACCACACTAGTACAAAATAAGATTTTAACAACACATTTTTTGCCACAGTTTCCTAAATAACTACGATAATAAATGGTATACTAACAAATTTGTAAATAAATAGAAAAATGTAGATTTTATTGCCACAATCATAAGTAATAATTGTCGCCGTAAATCATCAAACTAAATTATGTGACTTTAATTAAGAATTTTAATTAATTAATTAATTTAATAATAAAAATAATTATTTAATTTAATATATATTAAATGAGTGTGAAATGCTTAATTAATAAATTAATAAAATTAATTTAATTATATAAGTTTATTTAATTAAGTAATTTAATTAAACTTAAGTTTTTTGAATCCAAAGACATTAAATATCATTAAATTACAAAAATTAAATTAGTTAGAAAAATTGAGTTATTAATAAATTAAATTAACTTAATTAATTAAAATTATTAATTAAAATCTAAAACGAATTAAATGGCATTTAATTAAGAAATTGAATTGATTTGTAAAATTAAATTATAAACTAATTAGGAGAATTTAATATATTTAAATTATTAATTAATAATTAAAAATAATTAAATGTTAATTATAATAATTATTAATTAATAATTTTTGTAATATTTTTTTTAAAAAATGATATATAACAACAGGTCTCATTAAACCTGTCACCAAATGTCCTTTTTAACTGTTTTTAATTGTTTTTTAAGAATGAACCTATGGACACAGGTCCACATTAAACCACTCACCATAGATGTGGACCTGTGGCCATTAGGTCTTCTTTTAGGTGCATTTTAGATATATTAATTACTTAATTCAATGATAAAAATTAATTAATTAATTAATCTAATTTAAAATTATATGTGTCTAAGACACTTAACTAATCAATTAATATACCTTATTTAATAATATATAATTTTACTCAATTAAGTAATTTAATTAAAATTAATTTGTTTGAATTAAGAAACATTAAATATCATTAAGTTAAAAAAAATTTTAAAAAATAAAGTTATTAATAAACTAAATTAATTTAATTAATTAAAATTATAAATTTAAATTTGAAATTAATTAAATGATATTTAATTAAAAAATAGAATTAATTAATAAAATTAAATTATGAACTAATTAGGAGAATTTAGTATATTTTAATTATTAACTAATAATTGAAATTTATTAATTATTAATTAAAATAATTATTAATTAATATTTATTGTAATAATTTAGAAGAAAAGACAAGTGGCGACCGGTCTCATTGAGACATGTCGCCATATGTCTTATAACTCACCCAATTGCATTTTAAATTTTTTTTAAGAAAGTCAGATGACTTAAAACCTGTCACCAAAAATCTTAGGGTGAAGCTCCCTGTGACGAAGATAGAATTTTCATGAGGTTAAGATATTTTAGAAGTCTCCGGAACGATCCAGGACAATCAAGAACACCCCGGAGTCTTCTGGAATACGCCGGTATGTCCTCGAAAGACCTAGATATCTCTAGAGTAGTGTAGAAAACACTTGAAGCATCCAGACCATTCTAGAGATATCTTGCTCTTGTACATTCTAGTAGTCTCCTTGTAATTATCAAGATATTTCTTGTAGATATTTCTATAGAATTATCTAGAGATAGAATGTACACCGTTAGATCGAATCAATCCCAACCGTCCATTAAGGAGGTGGGAATTTTCTAGAGAAAGGGGGAGGCCTATAAATACCCCCTCACCCCTCATTTGTAACTCACTCAAGCTTAGTGTAAAAGCTCTTAAAGTTTATTCACTCAAGCTCTCTACTCTCTACTTGTGCATCTAGCTCTCTTAGCCTCCTTGCCTACTTGTGAGATTCGGCTGACTTAGCAAAGATCAAGAGAGGGATCAAGCTAAGGCCGGCACGGTTCAAGGGAAGGGAGTTCCAAGGCTGTGACAACATGGTATCAGAGCCAGGTTCGAGGGAGCCGTGGTTTCGATAGTGCTACTGGTAGGCAGAAATGTCTAGTGTGACTGAGGAGACTCTTGCTCACGATGAGGAGAGGGGAAGGGAATCCCAACCTCCACACCAAGGTGGCAAGAGGACACGAGGCTCTAGTAAGGTACGTTCAGAAGACCTTACTATACTCTCTATAAAAATTGATGCTCTAGATAAAGCGATGGAGGAAATGGTGGGTAGAGTAGCAAAAGTTGAGGATGATATACGTACGTTGGAAAACCACACTCTCAAAGAACTTGATGAGGTAAAGAGTAATGTGGATACCTTGCAAAACTCTGATGATCAACGAGAGGATACCGTGAAGACCTTAGAAACAAAGGTGATGGATGCCATCACTATGATGCAACAATAGCTCGACACTCTCAAGACTTCCTTAGAAGAAAGAGGAAGAAGCCCACTATTGGATGGAAATAGTGGAGTAAGGGAAGTCAAGTTGGATCTTCCCAAACCTAAGGAATTCAAGGGGGTACGAGATGCCAAGGAAGTTGAGAACTTCTTATGGCAAATAGAACGTTATGTTGACACCTTAGGGATGATTGATGATCAAACCAAGGTACGTACCGCAGCCTATTTCCTTACAGACAATGCCATGCTATGGTGGCGAAGGAAGCATGCAGACATGGACAAAGGACTTTGCACAATCAATACTTGGGAGGACTTTAAGAAAGAGCTGAAGAGGCAATTCTATCCAGAGAATGTGGTCTACGAGGCACGGAAGAAATTGAGGGATCTCAAACATAAGACCACTATCTCTGACTATGTACGAGACTTCACTTCTTTAACACTTCAGATTCCTAATTGAGTAGTGAAGAAGCTCTCTTCTATTTCATCGATGGTCTCCAAAACTGGGCCAAGCACGAGCTATAGAGGCATGACGTGAAACCGTTGATGAGGCAATTACAGTAGCCGAAAGTCTCACAGAGTACCATAAGGAAAAAGGTGAGCCCTCTAAACCCAAGTCTTCCAAACCTAATTTTGGAAAAGGTGGGGGAGACAAGGGCAAGGGGACATCCAAAGGGGGTGATAGCAGGTTCTTACAGAGGAAACAACCTGAAGGACAAAAGAAGACCTTCAAGGAACAACAGGATGCTTTGTGTGCAAAGGCCCTCATCGAATGAGAGAATGTCCGAAGCTAGGTACGTTGGCAGCCATAATGGAGAAGGCTGAAGAAGAAGAGCCTGAAGCAGAGATGGGATCTCTACGACTCCTCAATGCTTTAAAGGTCAAACCCTTGCCAAAGAATCCTAAAGGTGAGGGCTTGATGTACGTAGACGGGAAGTTGAATGGATCACCTGTCACCATAATGTGTGACACTGGAGCTACCCATAATTTTATCACTCCAGAAGAGGCCAAGAGAATAGGCCTCAAGGTGGTGCAGGAGGGAGGAAGTTTGAAGGCAGTTAACTCACCTCCTAAGCAATTATGTGGCATAGCACAAGGAGTTGAACTATGTTTGGGGAACTGGAGTGGTAAGATAGACTTCTCCGTAGCTCCTATGGATGACTTCAAGGTCGTGCTGGGACTTAAGTTCTTCAGACAGGTAAACGCTTACCCCATGCCCTATTATAATTTACTTTGTATACTCGAGAAGGAAAACCCTTGCTTTGTGACTGCAAGAAGGGTGAGCGGTGGACACCAACTCTCGGCCTTGCAAGTCAAAAAGGGAATAAAGAAGGGAGAGGCTACGTACTTGGCAACACTGAAGGAGATTGACCCTGGGGACAAGGTCAAGGAAGAAGTCCCTCCCATAATTGCCCGTGTTCTGGTAGAGAACCAAGACATTATGCCTGCTGAGTTGCCCAAGAAGCTTCCACCACGTAGAGAAGTGGATCATGAGATCGAGTTGGAACCAGGAACTCGGCCACCAGCCATGGCGCCATATCGTATGGCACCACCTGAGTTGGAGGAATTGAGGAAGAAACTAAAGGAGTTGATCAATGCAGGTTTCATCCGACCATCAAAAGCACCTTTTGGGGCACCGGTCTTATTCCAAAAGAAGCAGGATGGGTCCTTGCGCCTATGCATCGACTACCGGGCTCTCAATAAGGTAACTATTAAAAACAAATATCCTATTCCTTTGATAGCTGACTTGTTTGATCGCCTGGGAAAGGCAAAGTACTTCTCCAAATTGGATCTAAGGTCTGGGTACCATCAAGTTCGAATTGCCGAAGGAGATGAACCCAAGACCACCTGTGTGACACGATATGGGTCCTTCGAGTGGTTAGTTATGCCTTTTGGACTAACCAATGCACCAGCCACATTTTGCACTTTGATGAATAAGATCTTTCATCCTTATCTCGATCGGTTCGTGGTGGTGTACTTAGACGACATTGTTGTCTATAGCAACACACTGGAGGAACATGCTGAACACCTCCAGATTGTGTTCAAGACCCTTCGTGAAAATGAGCTTTATGTGAAGAAGGAAAAGTGCTCTTTTGCTATGGAGGAAGTCTCTTTCTTGGGACATGTCATCTCACATGGCTGCCTCAAGATGGATGAGAAAAAGGTACAAGCTATAAAGGAATGGGAGCCTCCAACATGTGTGGCTGAGCTGCGGTCCTTCCTGGGATTAGTAAACTATTATCGACGATTCATCAAAGGCTACTCGGCAAGAGCCGCCCCTCTCACAGAGTTGTTGAAGAAGAACAAATGTTGGACTTGGACGGAGGAGTGCCAACGAGCCTTTGAGGACTTGAAGGCAGTCATGGAAGAACCGGTGTTGACACTTCCTGACTTCTCCAAAACCTTTGAGGTACATACTGATGCCTCTAACTTTGCTATAGGAGGTGTCCTAATGCAAGAGAGGCATCCTATTGCCTTTGAAAGTCGCAAGCTAAATGATACCGAGAAGCGATACACGGTCCAAGAAAAGGAGATGACGGCCATAATCCATTGCTTGCGTACTTGGAGGCATTACTTGCTAGGGGCAAAGTTTATCATCAAGACGGACAATGTGGCTACTAGTTACTTCCAGACTCAGAAGAAGTTGACGCCAAAGCAAGCAAGATGGCAAGACTTCTTGGCTGAGTTTGACTATGTGTTAGAGTATAAGCCAGGAGCAGCTAATGTTGTTGCTGATGCTCTAAGTAGAAAAGCAGAACTGGCAACCTTAACCCAAGTCAGTGGGGACTTGGTCGAAAAGGTTAAGGAAGGAATGGCCCAGGATCCTATAGCCCTACAGCTAATGGAACTAGCAAAAGAGGGAAAGACTAAGAGATTCTGGGTGGACGATGACATCCTTTACACTCTGGGAAGGCGCATGTATGTCCCTAAATGGGCAAACCTAAGGAAGGAGCTGATCAAAGAGTGTCACGACTCTAAATGGGCAGGTCACCCCGGTCAGAGGCGAACTTTGGCTTTGTTAGAAGCAGCCTATTATTGGCCTCACATGAGGGAGGATGTGGAACATTATGTGAAGACTTGTCTTGTATGCCAACAAGACAAGGTAGACAACCAATTGCCTGGAGGACTGCTCGAACCCTTACCTACACCGAGCCAACCATGGGAAAGTGTTTCCTTAGACTTCATCTCAGCATTACCTAAGTCAGAAGGATTTGGATCCATCATGGTGGTAGTAGATCGATTCTCCAAATATGCAACTTTCATAGCTACCCCGACAGACTGCACGGCTGAGGAAGCGGCTCGGATGTTTTTCAAAAATGTGGTAAAGTATTGGGGCCTTCCTAGAACTATTGTCAGTGACAGAGATCCAAGGTTCACAGGAAAGCTGTGGACAGAACTATTCAAATTATTGGGGACAGAGCTACACTTCTCAACTAGCTTTCATCCTCAAACAGATGGGCAAACTGAGAGGGTGAATGCTTTGCTTGAGTGCTATTTGCGGCACTTTGTTAGCGCCAATCAAAAGGACTGGGCTAAGTTGCTTGATGTGGCTCAGTTCTCTTACAACTTACAAAGGAGCGAGGCGACAGGGAAGAGTCCATTTGAGATTGTGATGGGACAACAACCGATCACCCCACATGCCCTCGCAATCTCCTATAAAGGTAAGAGCCCTGGAGCTTTTAACATGGCTAAGTCTTGGCAGGAACGGGCAGATGAAACAAGATCATTCCTCGAGAAGGCTGCAAGAAGATGAAGAAATTTGCAGACAAACGGAGGCGTGCAATAGAATTCCAAGTGGGAGACATGGTAATGGTGAAACTTCTCCCACAACAATTCAAAGCCTTCAGATCAGTACACAAGGGCCTCATTCGCAAATATGAAGGTCCTTATAAGGTAATCAAGAAGGTAGGGAAAGTCTCATATAAATTGGATCTCCCTACTAATTTAAAGATTCATCCTGTCTTTCATGTTAGCATGTTGAAACCCTATCATGAAGATCAGGATGACCCGACGCGAGGAACATCATCACGTACCCCACCGACCATCACTAAAGCATATGATCGAGGACTTGAAGAAATACTTAGCCACCGAGTTGTGCGGAAAAGAGGTGTGCCACCAGACACACAATACTTGATCAAGTGGAAGGGATTGCCAGAGAGTGAAGCAACATGGGAATCTCAAAGAGATCTTTGGCAATTTGAAGAACTACTTCGATCTTATAGAGATGATGCCGTGACAAGGACGTCACTCGAATAGGTGGGGGAGAATGTGACGAAGATAGAATTTTCATGAGGTTAAGATATTCTAGAAGTCTCCGGAATGATCCAGGACAATCAAGAACACCCCGGAGTCTTCTGGAATACGCCGGTATGTCCTCGAAAGACCTAGATATCTCTAGAGTAGTGTAGAAAACACTTGAAGCATCCAGACCATTCTAGAGATATCTTGCTCTTGTACATTCTAGTAGTCTCCTTGTAATTATCAAGATATTTCTTGTAGATATTTCTATAGAATTATCTAGAGATAGAATGTACACCGTTAGATCGAATCAATCCCAACCGTCCATTAAGGAGGTGGGAATTTTCTAGAGAAAGGGGGAGGCCTATAAATACCCCCTCACCCCTCATTTGTAACTCACTCAAGCTTAGTGTAAAAGCTCTTAAAGTTTATTCACTCAAGCTCTCTACTCTCTACTTGTGCATCTAGCTCTCTTAGCCTCCTTGCCTACTTGTGAGATTCGGCTGACTTAGCAAAGATCAAGAGAGGGATCAAGCTAAGGCCGGCACGGTTCAAGGGAAGGGAGTTCCAAGGCCGTGACATCCCGCTCCTAACATCACAATGCCTCCAATTCCCGCGCATCGTTTTGTCATTCTCCCACAGCTCCTACCCCTATCTCTTCAGTTTTGACCACCTCCTCAGCTCCACCCCATATCCCTCTCATCCCTTAGCGTGGTTTTTTTGTTCCCAATCTTTTTGTACCCTCTCTTTTTGGTAAGCTAATTTCACTTGCCCTTCTCCTTCTATTTTTCCCTCTCTTCAGTTTCCCAGTAATTATTATTTTTTTCTTGTCACTCATGGTTTTTTTTTCTTTTGTCAGTGATGCTCTTTTCAAGTGCTTTTGTTTTTAGACGTTTCAAATGTGCTGAATAAACCGCTTGTAAAATTTCATGTTTCAAATGGACTGGCGCTAGCCTTAAAAGAAAATATCATTGGACAAGGCAGTTCTTGAGAAAGCAGCTGCTGGATTGGACTCTATTAGTGCTTTCTCCCAGGGCAATTAGGTAACCTCATTAAATTTCCCCTAAAGAAAAATAGAGTCCATAGGCCGCGTCAAGAAAATTTTCATAAAGACAATGTTTACTTTTTCTTCTTTTGATAATATACTTTTGTTTTTATTATAAGTATGTTGTTCATATTAATATTAGCTTTTAATATCTGTTGCATTTTGTCTCGCTAATTTGTTATAACTAAATGTTTTATAGATTCAAATTTTCCTACTGCAAGTTTCCTGTTTGTTTGCCTAGATTCTTATTTTATGAATTTTATTTTTCCTTATAACATCTTTAAGCATTTTTACACTGGGTCTCTCTTTTAGATATTTGAACAAACATTTATAGTTCCATAGCTTGATGTATATATTAGTTTTCTTGCATAAACTATGCATTTAGTCCTCTCTCTCTTTAAAACTTGTAACTTTACAGGACTTGCAGCCCTTGGTTTAGATGGCTTGATTGTTTTAACATTCTCCTGGTTTCCTAGAATCAGCAATGTTAATTACACATATTTTTCTTTTTTTCCTTGTGTTTGTCTTTTTCAAACAGGATAACTACAAAAAACCAAACTATGTCCAAATTTCTATGGAGTCATATACCCATCTGACTGGTTTGGAGGATCAAGTGAAGACATATAAGGAAAAAGTTCACAGTCTAGAGGATGGAATCAAGGAGCTGAGTGATAAGTTGTCACTGCAAATTCAGAGATGACAACCAAGGAAAACCTTGTAAAACAACATGCAAAAGTGGCTGAAGAAGCTGTCTCAGGTATGCTTTTTTTAATAATGAAACTACATACTAACTAAGATTTTCAAACTTCAATTTTACTTCAATTCTGAGGGCTTGTTATTGTTCTTGGATTTAGATTTTAATCATGTCCAATTGTTACAGGATGGGAAAAGGCTGAAGCAGAAGCTTTGTCATTGAAGAATCATCTTGAATTTGTTACTCTTGCAAAACTCACTTTAAAGGATCGTGCATCACATCTAGATGGTGCTCTTAAAAGAGTGCATGCGATAGACAAGAAACCTGAAGGAAAAGCATGATAAGAGCCATTGAAGCACTTGCGTCTGTGAGTGAGTAATAGTGTCATTGCAAATTTCAAAGCACATGAATCAGCCTTTGTAAGCTCAATTTCATAGTAACAAGGTGTGTTAATGCTTCACTTCTATGGTACTATGTTCACAGATATTAATCAGCCTTTCAAGTTATATATTTTGGTCCTCTAGACTATTTTAGTTCCCTAGACTATTTTGTCTTCAAGTTGGTGCTCTGCTATTTGTTTATTAGTGTGTGTGAATGTGCCTAATAAGAGTGGGTAGAACAGTATCCTGTGCAAATAATTTAATTATATTTGGCTAGTAGCCTAACGAGGATATTATTATAATTAATTTTTGAGAATTGATCACATCTAGCTACTATTTAGCTATAGAATATTTCATTACTCATGTTGCCATAGTAGTATGTTTTATTTTACTTAACCTTATTTCATGCCTTTGCATAGCATCGACATTAATATTAATCCTAGCTAGTCATAATAGTAGCATATATTGGTGTGTGCTTTGCAAAACAGAGAATATCTATGCATGTATTGTCTTTATTAAATTTTGAATTGGTGAAAATAATTATAATAATATAAAATGATTTCAATTTCCAAATTAAAGCCATTTTTCCCGAGATCCAAGTTTTCTCAATAATGGATTCAGGTTTCAGTATTAGGAGATGGCAGGTACCACTTGGATACATATCATTTTATTAACAAGGCATCCTCTTCTTCTATTAAGTTTAACTAAGTTTAGTTTCCAAAGATCATTATTATTCAGAGAATGTTTAGAAAAATATTTACATATTATGTACCTACCTACAAAATTCAGAGAATTTGACTCAATAATTGTTATTTTATTATGCTAACTTGTCCATAAATCTCATGGTATAGGAACTTGATTGTAATTCTCCTACCAAAATTGTCAGATTAATGTGCAATAGGATTAAGTAAAGCATATATATCTTGTGTTTGTGTTTTTGTCATCTATTCAAAGTTATATATTTTGGTCCTATAGACTATTTTAGCTCCTCAAAGTTTTACCATCTCTTTTTAGTTTTCTAGACAATTTTGTCTTCACGTTGGTACTCTACTATGGCGTGTTTAAATGGCAATTGAGCACCTGGCATTTGTAGACTGGTGTAAGTGCCAAATTATCTGAACTAATGATACTTATGGTCATCATATATTTAATAGTTTTTAATTATGCATATTTGATAAATAGATCTTTATTTTGTTATTGGAGGTTAGCAAATAAAGTTGACAAGAAGCAAAATGAAATCAAGTGGGTGCATATTCAAGTAAGTATTTTAAATTTATTCCTTAATTAGAATAAAGATTATAATATTGGTTTTATATATTGAATTAATTTTATTTTCTTAATACTATGTTATCATCTTTGATAAGGTAATAATATGTTTTTAATGCTTTATATTTTGAAGCTGGCCTTATACTTAAATTGTTATTTATACATATATTGTTATTAAATTTGCAGCATTTCACAAGTTTAGAGCCATATTTTAAGTAAGAGATAAGACATGCACATAACATTTGGTCTAATTTTTTCCTAGAATTAACAAGATTAGAGTAAATAGTTTATATATATTTGTGTTGGAAATGCTTATATTTAGTTGAATATTTGTTTGTAATGGATGTTTTGTACTAATCTTTAGAACTGCTGTATGTATTTATGTAGGTTTTATAATTAGTAAGGATGTATATAGTTACGAGTGTTTAAAAAAAAACAAAACCCTTACAACCATAGTTATTTGTTATAAATATGGCCAAAAATGCCATTTATGGCCACAATTATGGTTAATAACTGTGGCCATAAATGGTGATCATCCTAACCATTTAACCACAGGTCCGAGATAGACCTGTGGCCGTAAATGCATCTTTTCACCTGTGGTTGTAAATGCTATTTTTCGCCACAATTCTATAAAGAATTATGGCAAAAAATGCCATTTACTACCACACACTATCTTCTGTCGCTAAAAATTTTTTTTAACTATGGCCAAAAACTCCATTTGCACTAGTGCCAATTTCTATTCCGCCTTACAGAATGGCACCTTCTGAGCTGAGAGAACTGAAGTCTCAATTGCAAGAACTATTAGATAAGGGATTCACCTGATGGGGAGCACCAGTACTCTTTGTGAAGAAAAAAGATGGGCCATTAAGACTTTGTATTGATTATCAACAACTTAATAAGGTGATGGTGAAAAATAAGTACCCATTACCTCAGATCGATGATCTTTTTGATCAGATGCAAGGAGCTAAGTGTTTTTCCAAAATAGACTTACATTCGGGTTATCATCAGTTAAAGATCGAGAAGGAGGAGATACCTAAGATTGCATTTAGAACCTGATATGGTCATTATAAATTCCTTGTAATGTCATTTAAGTTAACTAATGCACCGGTAGCATTCATGGATTTGATGAATCGAGTGTTTAGACTATTCCTTGACAAATTCGTGATCGTTTTCATTGATGATATTTTGATATACTCAAAGAGCCTAGAGGAGCATGAACATCACTTGTGGCTTGTTTTACAAACAATAAGGGAGCAATAACTTTATGCCAAGTTCTTTAAATGTAAATTTTGGCTTGATAAAGCTACCTTCTTAAGACATGGTGTTTCTAAAGATGGTATTCAGGTGGATCCAAGCAAAGTAGAAACGGTGCAGAAATTGGCAAAGACTGACAACTATTATAGAAATTCATAGTTTCTTGGGTCTTGCAAGATATTATCATTTTTTGTCAAGGATTTCTCCAAAATAGCTGCTCCACCGCGAGACTAACTTAGAAGAATGTGAAATTTGAATGGGATGACAAGTGTGAAGATAGTTTCCAAAAGTTAAAGGAGTGTTTAACTTCGACACCAGTCTTGAGTTTACCATCAGGCAGCAGAAGGGTATGCGGTTTGTTATGATGCTTCTCGTGTGGGTCTAGGGTGTGTCTTAATGCAATATGGATGAGTTATTGCTTATTCCTCAAGGAAACTTAAGAAGCACGAGCAGAACTACCCAATTCACAATTTGGAGATGGCAACGGTTGTTTTTGCATTGAAGATCTGGCACCACTATCTTTGGTGAGACTTATTGAATTTATACTTATTATAAGAGTCTTAAATACATTTTTGAGTAAAAGGATCTTAATTTTAGACAAAGAAGATGGATGGAGTTGCTTAAGAAATATGATTGTACAATTCTTTACCATCCTGGCAAAGCAAATGTTGTAGTTGATGCATTAAGTAGGAAACCTATGGGAAGTTTGGCGCATATGACTTTAGTAAGGAGGCCTTTAGTGCAAGAAATTCATAAGCTTGAACAGAGTGGAGTGAAGTTTGAGATTGTTGATAAGGGAGCATTTCTAACTCACGTATGAGCTTGTTCTTCTTTAATGGATCAGATTAAGAGTGCTCAATTTTGGATCTAAGTTATGCAAGTTAAAGGAAGCAGTCCTAGTAGGATTACACTAAGTTTGAAATTGACTAGGAAGAATTAAAGTGCAATGGTAAATTTTGCGTGCTCCAAGAGGAAAATTTAAAGTGACTTATCTTGAAGAGCTCATCATTCTGCGTATGCCGTTCATCTAGGAGCAACAAAAATGTATCAGGATTTTGAAACAATTGTATTGGTGGGATGGCATAAAAAAGGATGTGGCCGACTTTGTTTCACACTATTTGACATGCCAGCAAGTTAAGGCAGAACATCAGAAGTTAGCTAGATTTACAATCAACGATTAAAAGATACCAGAGTGGAAATGGGAAAATATCATTATGGACTTTGTTACCGGGTTGCCTCGTATGTTGAAAGGACATGATTTTATTTGGGTTATTATTGATAGATTGACTAAATCAGCTCATTTCGTTCTAGTGAAGACAACTTATAATGTTGATAAGTTAGCTTAATTGTATATTGATGATATTGTATGGTTGCATGGGGTCCCAATATTGATAATTTCTAATAGAGGCCCTCAGTTTACTTCCCAAATTTTGGAGATCTTTCCAAGACACTTTGGCTAGTTAACGGATCTTAGTACTACTTTTCACCCATAAACAAATGGTCAATCTGAGAGAACCATCCATATACTTGAAGATATGCTAAGGTCTTGCATTTGGACTTTGGTGGTAGTGGGATAAATACTTAGCCTTGTGGAGTTCGCTTACAATAACAGTTATCAATCTAGCATGCAAATGGCTCCATATGAGGCCTTAAATGGCAGGCAATGTAGATCCC
>NW_026555965.1:0-45229 GCF_029017545.1 Prosopis cineraria | reverse complement strand
TTGCAGTCAATGCTTGCCTAGGCTTTTCTCTATGATCAGTACTCCGTAAAAGATTTTCCCTTTGATCCATGCTGGCTCTGGGTTTTTCTCTAAAGTCTGTGCTATTTCGGGATTTGTCCAGTTGATCAGGATTGAGTCCAGGTCCATTTCTTTGACGTGGAGACTTCTCAATGGCAGCAATAAATTTCTTGAGGTGCTTTATATATTGGGGGTAAAGCTCAAGGTCGCAGTGATTTCCTCCTTTAATCCACAGGGGCTCATATTTTTCTTTACAAAGTTCCAAAGTTGTTTGCCATGGGAGCAATCAACTACGTCATCTGCAGTTCCCTGAAGCATACAAGCCAATGCCAAGAACCATCCAGACAAATAAGTTTCAATTCAAACACACCCCTCATCGCATATATATATGTGTGTGTGGTGTGTATATATATTTTTTTTGGGGTACAACCCTCATTGCGTCATTGTTACATGTGCATTTAACAACGAACTGTTACAAGCTTTCTGATATATTCCCTGATAGCAAGTTTGTTTAACAGGGGCAAATGCTGATTTCATGACCAGTAAATGCCCATTTAAATGCACTGAGAGAGTCACTGCTCATCAGTAAAAACACGTACCCAGGCATAGTTTTTCTTCGTCTTCTAGTGCGAACAACTTATCACATCATTTGAAAACTATAATATTTGGTAATTATAAGTTGTAACTGACAAAAATTGTAGGGTGAATAAAAACACAAAAATAGCTGCAGGGCAATAACGACATCATTAGGTATAGTATTTCCCACAGATGGCATTTAAGCTTCCACAGCATTACAGCAATGGTCATCAGTACGATCCTAATATTTGCCAGGTAATATATCCAATACATGGTTTTCGTTATCCAGCTAACAAAATGAAATGACTTAAAAAAATAAAAAAAAATAAATTTACAAAAATGTCATATGCTCTAGGCAGCAAATGCAGATTTCTCTAAGCATAACCAGTTACAGAGATTTATCAAACCAACGGTGAAGATAAAGCAAGGCCAAGGGATTTACTGCCTAGAGTACATGACATTTTTTACTACTGTTTCAAAATCATTCAGCACAGTGATACAAGTTTGGAAGAAACATGAAATAGTCCAGAAAACAGTTGCCAAAGGATTTTACTAGTGTTTTTCAAAATCAATCTTTGATAAAATATATGTGGCTTCTCCTTCCATTTGATTTTTATTGGTGTATGTGTTGTAAGGCTCTTTATCTATATGATATTTACAAACAGAAAAGACACTTTCATATCCATAGGGACATGCAAGAGAGGCAATGAATATTGCATTAAGTTCAGAAATTTTAGGTGAATTTATCTAGTGGCAAAGAATTATTTAAGAGGAAACAACACAATTTGGCACATAAATGAGGTCACAATTTACTAATCCACAATTGATGCATAAAGACACTTCCAATGTTTGGACAGTGCAAACAGCAACCTCGGATGAGCATCAGCAATGACAATGATAAAAGATATCCAAACACAACAATTACGAACCAGATTCATAACCGGAATGCCTAAAAATACTTGACAGCCGCCAGAAACAAAAAGTATATACTCACATGAATTACCAGAACAGGACAATTGACAGAGGGGATTTTATCAATATTCTGCACCAAAAGCAGCAAATCAACATTAAAATGGAGTTACAGCTAAAACTAAGAAATACTGATAAAAAATGAACGGCGTTACTGAGATTCTTAAGTTCAATGTTGAAAGAAGTCATACCTTATAAATGTCAAACCAGTATGTCCGCTTCACAGGATACATAACTCGGAGGCCAGATAAGATTGGGCTGTGGAGAATTACAGCCCTAAGGTTTGGTAAACCGGTAGCCAAATCTGTAGTAGGTCCACTGCCAACAGATTGCCCATACAGGATAATATCTTCTTCTTTTGCTCCATACTTATCCAACAGGCATTTATAAGCAGCTTCTATATCTGCATAAGTGTTCTGCTCACTTGGCTGTTTGAAAAAAATATGTTAAACTCGCCAGAAATAATGATCTGTGTTCCCCACCTTATATTTCGGAAAAGTATAATCAGAACAAAAATTGAGCATCATCTTAAACTTTTAAACAAGAGGCTGCAGGGTGCAGATGACAAAGCGATGCCTGTCCATGCGTCGGAGTTAAATCACAGTAAGTATGCCGAGTTCAAATGCTAAATCTCTCGTCGATAAGTATAAAACTTCCCAACAGTGTAAATCACAAAATAATGATCCTGCTAAGCAATGTAGAGGGGGGAACTTGGTATTTTATAATGTCCAAACATTTCATCGTCTAAACATCCAGCTAGCAGAGGAAAGCGTACCTTCCCTGAGGACTGTCCATACCCAGAATAGTCATAGCTACAGGAGAAAGGGAAATCCGATCATTCATAGGTCGCCATCGTACTACAGTTGCGCATGCATATAAGAACTCATGCATCTATAGTTCCACGCAAAGTTGAGGGCATGCATAACGGACAACACAAAAAGCTAAAAATTTGAACTGACCCCATCAGGTTGACTCGTAGGTGGACACTGAGTTCACTGAACAACTCGTACATCTGACCCAGATCAGCTGCGTTTCCGTGCGAGTAAAGCATCGTGAGCGACGCCGATGGGTTCTTGATGTAAATCGCC
Source organism: Prosopis cineraria (assembly GCF_029017545.1). NCBI lineage: Eukaryota > Viridiplantae > Streptophyta > Magnoliopsida > Fabales > Fabaceae > Prosopis > Prosopis cineraria. The sequence continues at coordinate 42,578 of NW_026555965.1, read as the reverse complement.
ACGATGTTTTTCCCCCTCTTAGTGCAAAGCTTCAACACGTCTACGTTCTCCCTCAAGGCCACCCCAGTCATCGTCTGATTCCCGGTCACCTCATCAACTCCGAGAGAATACGACGGCGGATTCGGCGGGAAGAATGCGAACTTCGCCGCCATCGACGACGTCACCGCCCCCATACCTCTTGACAATATATATATATATATATATAGCAGAGCAAACCAACACTAGTTTTCAATTTCCAGTGAAGTAGGTCACACACACGGCAGGAAAAAGAGGAAATGGAAATAAAATTAAAAATCATGTAAGTTAAGATTTTGTGATCCGAACGAAAATAAAAACTTAAAGTCGGATTGAACACATACATAAGCTGGGGAAGTGGGGTAGGAAGGGGGAAATTTCTAGGGTTCAGATTAGTCTGGCAGATTGAGTAGGGAGGGGTGGGGTTGGAGAAGACGACTACAGAGGGAGGGGTTTCCGGCGTGGAAAGGGAAGGGAGCACGTGTGAAATCGCTTGGACCAGCAATTAGGTGATGGCGATGTTTATGATGTGAACAGTGACAGTTGTTCATTTCACCGACACGTGTCCCTTCGGGGTGGCTTCTCTTCACTGTGCCTACTGTCTGCCTCTCCAAAGCGCCAGCTGCGATCCAAATCCCAATTCTACCATTGCTCAAACAACTTGCCCTCAAACGGTTTTGAAATTTCGGATTAAAATAAGCATAGTGTAATTTGTTCTGAAAAAAATAAATGCTAATGCGTTTTTTTAAAACTATTTAGGTTAAAATTTTAATTATCTTTATTATATTATTTATAAATAAAAAATATTGAAGATGCGGAAAGTATTAGTTTATCATTATTTATAAATTTCAACCACTGTCACGTTAAATCAAAATGAAGTTTGCGTGAGGCGATTTCAGGTAACATACGGTCCTGCGTTTTTAGATATAGTATGATATGATTGAGGCTTGGGAAACATGGACAGTGACCCTCGTTCCCATGATACATTGGAGACTTCGGATAAGGACAGAATGGTCAATGAATCTCAAAATTAAGGGGGGATTGGTCACAGAATTTTTGTATTTTGTTCACTGGTTAATTTACATCCCAGTGAGAGGAAGCCACGTTCCACGACGGGAAGTAATGATTTATTAGAGAAAATCAAACCTTTGATTTATGCCCGCATTCAATCTCACTCTTGTCACATAAACTAGTCATGGCTTAAAAAATAATTTGTACTATTTATTATGTGCGAATAATAAGACTATGGTAAATTATATTTCACACGCGCGAATAGATGCACAACGGCATCTTGGTTATAATCATTATCACTGTTATTTCCAGGGGCGTATATGGATATGGAGTCGTACTACTCACGAACCACAAATGATTGATTTGTCTGGAGTTCTGTAGAAACACATGAGATCTAATACACATCAATCATCGGTATATTATATTATTACACACTCCTTATTTATAAATTCACTTTATTCATAAACTGTGAATAATAATCCTTCTATTTTAAATTATAAAATATTTTTAAATAAAATCTTACATACCAATAAATTTACTTAAATATATTAAGTAATTTTATTTTTTTAAAATAAAATACTTTTTATTTAATATATTAAAAAGAAAATAAATAGAGACAAAAGTTAAAGATAGGGTAGTGTTGGAATAAGATATTTTTGAATAAAATCTCACACACTAATGATATAATTAAATACACTTAATAACTTTATTTTTTTAAAAATAAAAATATAAACTTTTAAAAATATCCTTTATTTAATATAATGAAGAGAGATAGAGACAATGATTAAATAGAAAGAGGTAGCATTGGACAAAGACATTTTTAGATAAAATTTTACATATCAATAAATTATATAAAATACATTTAACAACCTTAGTTTTTTAAAATAAAAATATAAAATTTTAAAAATACATTTCATTTAATATATTGAAAACAAATAGGGACAAAAATTAAATAAAAAGAGAGTAGTATTGCAATAAGTCTATTTAATGAAACTTTAATATGCTCAAAATGTCTTATAATTTGAGATAAAGGAGTATCACTTTTTATAACTATAACATGCTTGCTCTATTGTTTTTATTTGTGGGAGTTCATTTGCATAACATTTGTTCTCTAACACTGCTTTTGTTGATTTCTACCATGAGAGGGGCAATTGATGTGGGTGAGCATGTGATTGGTTTTTCATCTCTTTATGCCAGGGTGTCTTGTTTTCTCCTTCGACCTAAATTGCTAAGAAGGGAATGGGGATTCAACTGGCGTCGACGAGGCAAAGATTGTCCATCAAAAGGATTGAAGATTTATTCAATGGTTAATCGTGGGTTTTGACTTCTTGTAGGCAAAAAGGTATGAGGTTTTTTAAGTATGAATCTTGATGATTTTGGTTTGTTGTTAAGGGTCTCATCCTAGGCTTCTTAGTTCGATAGGCAATAGTTTGCAACAAAGATGGGGGTGCATTTTTGCAATGCTAGTAGCTAGTTTGTTGTCATTGCTAATGATTTTGGTTCTCTCTACATGGAATTTGATGCATGAAGGTGGTGAATGTGCTATTTGGATATCAGTTATTGTTCACAGAGGGACAGGATTGTTAGAATGATTCTATAAACCTCATCCTTACTTTTCAATGTGACTTCTATTCTTTTTGAGTTTTCATGGTAGCGATGGCATTTCTTGTTTTCTAGTTCTGTTTTAAAGCTTAAGATAGTCATGATGGTGTCATTTATTTTTTTTTCTTTGTGTTGTTTTGCATTTGATTTATAATTTTTTGTTGTGTTGTTTTTGATCTTATTTGTATTTTGTTTGTTGAATAGTATTTGTTTTTGTCAACCTTACAGTTGTCAGTAATATTTCATGTTTTCAAGGGTGAAAATGCTTACTCTGTATTGTTCTACATCCTACAATTCACTTTAATCATAAACGCTTGAACGTTTACAAGTTATATTTTTTAAACATTTCATAGGATAAGCTGGAATAGGTTGCATGTGCCAAGCAGGACTTTGAGGCCACAATCCAATTCCAAGCATGTGTGAGTAGATCCAAAAGAACAAAACCTAAAAGATATAATTAGCTAGGCATTTAGAGTATTAATTATTAGTTTGACAGAAAACATATAAACAAGTCTTCCTAGGCTAAGAATGTGTCCTTTGTGTAGATCCTAAAAACTCAGAATAAAAAAAAAGGAATTAGCCCTGTTAGGTTTTGATGAAGTTTTAGATGAGAAGGTCTACGATGAACTTGTATTGATGGAAATTGGAATTGTACAGGCCACTAAAGTCCAACCCTAACCATGAAGGTTCTTTAAACTAATCATTCTTTAATAATACTACCATTACTAATATTAATGATGCGAGCTTGTTAGTCCTTTTCATTTTCGACCATGGGCTTGTTGGTCCTTAAATACAAGTTTATAGTTAACATATGAGCAGGTTCTCGGTCTACAATGTTGTCTAGGTGTCCATGAAAGAACCGACAGATACTTGCCATGCTGAAATCAGGGTAGAGTTTGGTCCCGAACTTTACTTTGCTAGTGTTGTTGCTCAGTTAATGAATATTACACATGACTTTTATAAATATTGCATTTAAATTAAAGGGTTAGTGATTATTTTTATCCTTAAACTGTAAACAAAACAAAACTCAACTATAGGTTAATTCTATCTCTCAATTAAAAATTCCTTCCTCATCACCCTGATGTTAAAAAGATTTAACGTCTGTTAGTCATCAATGGATCTCACTATTTTTTAAATATTTTTATCAAGTTAAGGGTCGTTTTTGCCACTCAACTCAAATATTTTATAATAAAAAATATACTGTAAGGCCCACTAACGGTCAACTTATGATGAAAAACAATAGGGTGATAAAGAAGAAAATCTTTAAAGTTGAAAGTTAAAATTAAACCATAACTGACTTTAGGGCGTTTATGGTTTTTGTGTTCAATTCAAGAATAAAATTGACCCTTAACCGTAAATTAAATTAAAGGGGGTTAAGGGATAAAAATGTTTTGAAAATTTTCTAAAATACTAGATATTTTTACTTTTTAGATGGAATAAAGAGAACAATTTTATCAAGTTGTTAGTGCAATCGTTACTTTGATTTTTATTTTCTTGGCAGCCACATGATTTTTTTTTTAAAAAAACAAATACAAATTCAAGTGTTCGCCATAACTTGATTTGATCTAATCTAACTTCCTCAATAATGCTTCCCATCTTTGTCCTTTCTAAGCGTTGGTGAGAGAGTGCAAAGCTTGATTTTCTCTGTGTCATTTTGAATTATCTCCTTTAAATTGTTGGTCATGCTATTGCCATTGCTATAATGCAAAAAATATTTTATGACATTTAGTAGTGGGAACCTAAGACCCTATTTGATATAAAGGAATAGTGAGACCTAATTTAATATGTTTGGTATGAATAATTGAGGCTAGCATGGTATTTCTTAGTACCACTTAGATGGGATTGTTCAAACCCTCCTTCCTTAGGTATTGAGAAACCTGTCATGGGATTGAAAAAATGTGAGACAAAACTATCTTTGTTCATAATAATTTTTGACAAAAGTGCCCCTGTGAATTTTGTCAATGTCCATCGCAATACTAGTAGAACACTCATTCCCATTACTGGCCAAGTCCTCACTCCATCAATCTCCACCAGTCCATCAATCTACATCATCGATGAAGCCCTCACTATGTTGATCTCCACCATTTCGTCGATCTCCATCGCAGGCAAAGCCTCACTCTATTGATTTCTTCTAGTTTTTTACTTATTTTGGACGAGAAAATTGGCATTGATAACACTCATTTTGTTTGTTTTCTCCCTTTATTTTATGGGTTTTATACATTATTTTTATCTACTTTCTGTGAATTAAGGGGAAGTTAGATGGTTGTACAAAATTTTAAGAGTAGTGGACCATATAACCATTATTTTTTGTTTTTGTTTCGAAAGAAATTAAGCATCACCTTATGTAAAACCTCCATTTAAACACATAATTAGCCCACACTTGACCTTAAAATAGAACTACTATAGTAATTACAACTAATTTAATTAATAATAAAAGATATCATGGCATAAAATGATGAACTTTAGCTGTTTAAAAACTCATAAGGTTAAGTAAGCTAACCTTGTAAAGATAAAATCTTGTAAATCATTTAACCTCAAAACTAAGTTTAAAAGGTGATTTAACCATTATAAATCAAAGTGAAAAGTATTTGGGAAGTATGAAAACCATTTAGAGTTGAAAACAAGATCAAAATGGTCATTTTTGCTTAACAGAGGCACTTAGCAACGGGTAGTATAACATCCCAAGTTTTCCTATTAGTAATTATCAGTATTTTCAAAGGTAATTTGGTCAATTTAAATAAATTATTGATTTAGTGATGGTTATGGGAGACTGATATGGTTTTTGGATTCTTGAACAGCCTTAAAAGAGGGTTAGGTCGATGTTCAAGCAAGCCATGACATAGAAGAGAGTTTAAAATTTTGTGAGATGTTTTGTGCCATACGCCGCAGCAGGCGTGTTGATGCACTGCGGCACATGTACAAAATCTGCACTTATCAGATTGCCAATCAAACTCGAAAAACATAAAAGAGAAAGAAGGAACTTGAGAGCAATGACAAAGAGAGATTTAGGCTGCTAAAGCTTGCTTCCAACGTGATTCTAGAGACCTTTCAACCTTCATATATATTAGGTAAGCCTTCCTTTCTTCTCCCTCTCCCTCATTGTGTGAAAATCTGGATTGGTGGGGCAATGAAGGCTTTGATTTTGGTCCCTTTGGAATTAAACCGAACACATTGATTTATTTAAGGTCTTAAAGAGTTAAATCAAGCCTCTAATTCTAAATTTATGAGTTTTATAGTGATTGAGAATTTTTGGTAAAGGTTTGGATGAACTCTAAGTATAATTTGAGGATTTTGAGATAATATGGGATATTAGTTAGTGAATTTGATGTGTTGAGATGTTTAATAGGATGGTTAGAGTGTTTAAGAATGGTTGATGTTGCTAAAAAAGAAATTTATGTAGTTTAGACATTTAGAACCTAGAGAATTTAAAGTTACCTGGAGTAATAATTGATAATTGTCACTTGATTGTGTAGATTGAGCATTGCTCGAGCTATATTGTGCGTATAAAATGTGTGGAGCTTATGTTGAACCATGGCAACCCTTTTATGTGTGACAAAAAATTGGGATAATAGAATAATTTATACTGATTGATTATATTGCCTAACTGTTTAAAAGTAAATATGTTGATTTGAACTTGAGATTTGATAATCTTGCATATTACAAAATATAATTTTTGTGCATGAAAAATTTATTTGCAAATTATGAAGTATGATGAAAACTAGAGTTGAGAAATTTGTAATGTATATGTGATATATGTGTTGAGTGTGGACATGATCATGTTAGGGGGTAGGAGTTCACCTATAGGAAGGAGTAGTGGAAGTCCATATAGCATGTATCTCCTTAGTATCTAGTGAGACACGGTGTTAGAGATTTTCTCCTTAGCATTTATGTAGGATGTGGCATTGGAGAGTAACGCTCCTTAGCATCAATGATGCGGTGTTGGAGTAACGACACCCTAATTTATGTGTGATAAGGGGAAAACTGTAGTTCGAAAGTGGGATGGGACACCTTTAGCTGAGTGATCCTACCACTGAAGGTAAGCTCAGATCGTTGTGAATGTGCACTTAGTCTAAGAGCCTAAGGTTTTTGTCGGGGTGACATAGAGGCTTGGATGGTAGAATGATGATGCTAGTGGTAAAGGATTTGTGCTAATGAAAAGAGTATATGGCGTTATGCTAAATTTATATTTTGAAGTTTCATAGTTTTGCCCTCTTATGGTTATGTATGTTAATGATTAGTAGTGAATTATTCTGTTACTGAGATGTTTATCTCACCCCATGGTTATATTTTACAGGTGAGGGCTCCAGTAAGGGCAAGAGAAAGAAAGGAACAATTAAAGAGTGAAAAGTATGTAGTATAGCTTTTCCCCTTTTCTCTTTGAGTTTGTAACGAATATTGCCATTATCTATTATTAACTTAGGATCATGACATTATTTTGGATATCACTTATATAAATTTGTGATAAGTGTGTATGTCTTGGTCCAAGATTGATGTTGTGAAGTAAGTGTGTGTTTGGCCAAGTTATTCTTACATGCGATATATATATATTTCAAGTATTTTGAGTGCCAAAATGACCAATTGATTTGTGCGTTGAATTTTATCTGCCCCATTGTATTGTTATCAAATGGGAGTTTGGTGGTCATTTTGAGTGTGATTGCTTATTTATGTGATATGAATGAATTGTCATGTTGTGTGTGATTCATTTGAGGTGGTCAAAATATCTCTAGGGCTAATAGTATTTAATATTATAAGTTGCACAACATTGTGTATGTTTTGAGGTGAAAATAAATCATTTAGAGTTTAAGTGCCCATCTTTTAAATGGATGATTGTTTGAGTCTGGAATTGGTGTCATTAGTTTGAAGGCTTAAAGGGCTTCATATGGATACTTGAATCGCTCAAATTGAACATCGAATGGCGATACGGCGAGCTCTGGAAGTTTAAAGTACTGTCATGATAATAAATGCGCATTGTGGCGTGTGGTTGTTGCACCGCAGCACAAGAGGCCTTCGAGGGACTTGTCTCTCTGTGCCATCCGCCCGGCGAGCGCAGCTTGTGTCGTGATGGACGGAGCAGAATTTACTGAAGAATGGCATTTTTAGCCTAGTTTTAACGTGGTTTGTTGCTTATGCTTCCATATTTGCTCTTAATTAATTTTTAATCATGGTTTGAACTCAAATAATATTTTAAAAAAGGGTTTTTCTTACAATCCCAATGTTTTAAACTAATTATCTTCAAATTTTTTAGTTATGGTAGCTTCGGTAGGGGATTTTATTTAATCCTAGTTATCACAATGATATGTGAATGTTGTCCTGATAATGTCAAGGTAGATATTACAGGTAGAGCACATTAAGCCATGGCTGAAACTTTCAGAGAACATTTGGCTATGGCTAAATGGTCTCGGTCACTCCTTTGGCTATAGCTAACAATTTATAAGCCGTGGCCAAAACTTTATGATAGCAACTATTATGATAACTTTGCAACCATGAATTTTCAATGCACATAACTTTTGACTCAGACCTCCAATTGAGATGATTCAAGTGCCTAAATATCAATAATTTCATAATCTAGCTAATAGTTTTGGTTTCATGTTGATTTGACATTAGATGAAGAATTTGAACAATCGAAACTACAATTTTATATTTTTACCTCTAAATTATTAACCAAGTGTCCAAATTTCAAACTATAAGTCATTAGTCCACATAAAGGCTTGAACCATACTCAATAAGTCCAAATATATTTTTTTTAAATGGTCACAAGCATCAAAAAATTCTTAATATAAGAGTTAACCACTCAACCACCACAAGGCGTGTAATAAAGGGGTAAAAATGTAGTTATTTGAATTCAAGCTAAATAATTATTCAAAACATGTTAAACTCATATAACTTATCAAGATATACTTGTTTAAAATATCTTGGCACACTATCATAGTCAAATTAAGGGTTTGGACCCTTTTATGGTCAAGACAATCTAAAAATGACTAAATTTAATATTTGAGGTTACAAATGCAAGTAGACTTTAAATAAATATAAGTCAATATGAAAGACCCCTAGTTGGCAAATAGTGTATTCAAATTGTACATAAAAGATAAAACTAAAATATTACAATTGATTACTCAATCTATAGCTTTAGATGCCTCCTCTTTACTCTTAACTTGATCCTTACCTGTAAACATTAAGCTATAAGAGTGGGATAAACATCTCAATAATCAAGTATATTAAAGTGTGGCATTTATAACAATTAAGCATTTCATATCATATAAGGCAAACTAACATTATTCACAATGTATTATTATAATGTATTTCACACGATCAAATACATCTGCCTCATACTGCCCTTTATATCATTTGACCGAATCCATAGGCTATTATATTATATAGGTCTAGCTTATGTGACTGAACTATTCCCACTCTTTGATTGTGAAGGGTCACCAGGCCAAAGGCTCCCACACTCACTCTCAGACTATAGATTTTTCCTATTTGAATTTCAGGATGTCATAAGTGCCTAACCTATACTATCCAATCCAAGATCGGTGATACTGAGTATCATGTTCGACGCATGCTACACCTATAGGTTATTAGCAATACTAAGCACATAAAGTAATAAAGTATGCCAACTATTGTGTGCAAACTCATTGAAGGCTATATCACGTGGACTTTCTTTCATAATCCCTCTACAATGCAAGGGTGAACTCCTACCCATTATGATTATGTAAGTTTAATCAACATATGTGAATCTAAACTCATGTATATCACAATCATTCATCGTCCTTATAATTTTTCAGAAGTTACATGCTTATCACAATCTACACCGTATCATAGTTTACAATAGATTATCATATAATCAACTTATAGCCAATCCATGCCCACAATTCATATTTCAAATACCACATAACATCTATATAAACATAATCATCAAATATTTCACCACAAATATGCATGCTTATCACAACTCTTTGAATATCATCAATTACAATCACTCATTATGCTAACACACATTCATGTCATAGCCAATTCATGCTTAACATTTCATACTCTAATATCACATAGCATTTATAAAAATATAATCACCTGGTACTTCATCACAATGAGTCATGTTTTATATTGGGCTAATTATTTAAAATTAACATATTCATTTATAAGCTTATTTTACTTATTTCAAACAATCTATAATAATGTTTAAAATATAAATGCAGACATAATGTTATAATCTAATTAAATTTTCAGTTACCTCAACCTTTGGTTTATCAACTAAGAGTACCCGTGAATATTAAATGAAGTCTTTGATAAGCTCAATAGCACCAATAATGTTCAATCTATAATCAAACACATTAATATTTTTTAATGACTAATTATCCTTAATTAACTCTAGTCAAACCCTAAACCCAAAAATCACATTGTGGTCTTCTATCCACAACTAAATCTATTTTTAGGTTTTATTAGTTCATTTAGATTCACATTAGTCTAATCAACACTACTGATAATTTATAACCTCCTTAACTCAACTAATTAGCTTTAGGATTTACTCTAAACTTCACTTTTAAATCCTAAAACATTAATAAATATCATAACCCAAATATTAAACATTTAGATAAACACCTATTAATCCTATTGAAATCAAAATTCTAGGCAAAACCACAACCCATTTTTGAACTTCTAGAGAGTTACCCAAAAACAGTAATGAAAATCATAAGAGAGGAAGAGAAGAGGTTATAGGTACTTACTCAAGTGATTAGAAGCTCTAAATAAACTCAATTGAATGCCCATAACAAACTCTAGTAGGGCTCTCCTCGTTCATCTTTGAACTCTCACTTAACACTCTAATTTGCTAAGCTAAAATGTGGATTTAAAAGCTTAAAAATCAAGTTTTGGCTATTGCCAGGAGACTTTTGGCTGTGACCAAAGACCAAAAATTAAAATTCCAAATATGGTCTATCTAATTGGGCCTAAATATGGCCCAATACTACCTAGGGTCTAATTCTAAGCCTTAATTAGGGTTCGATAGACTTATTAGCTATCCGTACGTTATCTTTTAATCTAAGTTAACTATCAATTATTTAATTTGTCCTTAATAATCCAATTAACCTTAAGTTAAATTTTTTAGGATGTTACACTTTGTTAGGACTACTAAATTTTTTTCAATAAATATTGCCCAAGTTTGATGGTGTCTACTTTATTTTCCTATATGATTAAGTATTTTAGCTTGAATCATCGTCATTATTTCATTGTAATCAAACTTCGTATATTTATTTCCTTTCATAGACGGGTGAGGAGGTTTAGGCTATTGCTCCAAAGTTTGTCTTGAAGAAGTAGAAGAGGGAAGAGGAATGGGCACTGATCGAAAAATAGGATGTTAGAGCTACTAAGAAGAAGGGAGCAAAGAGCCATGATGAAAGACCAAAAGAGCAACAACAAGAGGAGGAGGTGGAAGACAACGAGGAGGCTGGAGCAATGGAAGGAGCTTTTGTGCATGGTCGGATAGCAGAGGCAATGGCTTTTTAAGCTATTATGGTCACTCAAGGAGAAAAAGAGTCATCAAATGGGTTAGGGTTACAATTTTTTTAATTTTAAGAAATATTATAATCTTTTCATAATTTATGTTTAATTATAAAATAAAATGAAAGAAAGTATTCCTTACCAATATTATTCCACACCATACACAATTTTAAACCTTCATTTTCACTCCTATTCCTAGTACCAATACCAATATCAATCTCAATTTCAATCTTTCTAAATTGAGGCCTGCATACTAAATAGGGCTAAGTTCTCTTGATGTGGGTTTGGTATTGAAACCCTCAACTATTACAGGAAGTCTTGCTTGTGAGATGTGCACAGTCCTTCTTAGCTTGGTTCCTACAGTCTTGATAGTTTATGCCACCTCCTAGATCTCCAGACTATATGATTGTGAATTCAATCCTTATAAAGTTGTTAGAGACAACGTTGTTATTAGATGAGTTTCTATGACTAAGACCCGCCCCAAACGAGTAGTAATTCAAGCTATGATGCAGCTGATGAGACATTGGCTATATCTCAAATTCTTTGTTATAGACCTCATCGTTCCTAATAAGAATAGGTTGTTACTATTGTTATTATCTTTTTTTTTTCTTTTTCTTATTTATTCTATTGGCCTAGAGAGAAGAACCAACCATTTATTACACCTACTAGCTGAAACAATGCCCCATTGAGGCATATAATCCATGGCAAAGAAAGTTTCCTGAATAGTATAGATGTAAATTTTGGCAGGGAAGGGAGGAAATAGTTTAGTTTTTAGATAAAATTACTTTAATTAAAAAGTAAGAATATTCAATTGTTTTTTAAAAAAATTCTAGACATTTTAATCCTTTAACTCATTAATCTATATGATTATTTCCTTTGATTGTATGGGTTAAACGTGGGATAGAACAATGGAAAAAGGTCGTGTAAATTGTAAGAAACTGGGGAGGAATATATACCTATAGTGGTTGAGTTGCACGAACATACGTGGGAATAAAGCCACAAGATCAAACTTCATTTAGATACTAGCAAATGCATGTAGAGAAGATGAGAATGAAGAAAGGATAAGAGTGCAAGTTACTGGCTTTAGTTTGTTAACAAATAAACCGACGAACTACTCCCATGAGCTAATGCTAAATCGGAAACATGCATATACAGTTAACATAATTGTTCCCTCTCAAATTCAAAAGCTAAAATATAAAAGGGAGAAAATTATATTTGAGGTCCTAAGTAAATTGCACATTGAACCCAACTATTTCTCATAATTGTGACAAAAACCTCATTCTTCAATTTAGGCTTTTATATGGGCCTGATCTATTAAGGATGTACAACCCAACATAAGCTTTCTTTCTTTTTTCTGCTTTTAACTAAGCATTTACCATTATTATATGGGTTATCTTCAATGTTGGCATTTTGGCGTCTTTAAAATTATTTCCCATGTTTTTCTTAATTTATTATTGTGATGTTAACCACCTTTAATTGTAACTGCAAGATTTGATCATTGACGCAAAAGGCCAATAGAAAGAATCAAAAGGAGTCCCATATATATATTTTCATAATGATATAAAGTAAGGCAGACGATCCCTTGTTTTTGGCCTAAGGAAAAGGTAGAAACCCCTCCATTATGTCAAAAGTGCTTAATAAAATTAGGTACATTTATTTTAAGTTCACATAAAATTTAACAATTGCTCTCATAATCGTGTCATCTTAGATGATTGGACTGATCATGGAAATCATCATGACCTTTTTATATGATGATATTGTTATCTATGGGAAAGTTAGACAGAGTCATGAATTATGAAGACAAGCAATTCTAGCGTTGGAGCCAACACAACAGAGGAGAGATTCAATTTAAAAACAAAAGACAGGAGTGTGAGATAGATAAAGCATGTGCTGTTAATTTCCCCAGTTATGTACAATTGTGCTATTAATAGGGCAAAAAAATAAAAGGCCTTATTTGATATGATGAAAAAGTTTTCAATGGAATTAAAATTGAAATCAGAATAGAATTAGATTATAAAAGTATGTTTGGTATGAGAATGAAATCCTTATATAATTTTAATAAATATATATATGTCTTAAAATAGGACAAAACAAAATTGCCCATTTCAACAAAAAAATTATTCTCTATATTGCAACAGCAACGGCATAGAACGAGTAGGCAATATAGCACTGAACCTTAAACAAAAATGCTAGAAATAATGGAGAAGATGAACACCGAATAGGAAGCAGTGGGTGTAGGTGATTAAGGAAGTTTGTTATTGTTATCATTTAGATATGAAATCCATCATCATTGAGAGAAAAAATGCTAAAGCCCATTATTGGTTATGAAATACAAGGGTGTATTATTGTCATTGATGAGGAAAACCTTTGTGAGGCATCAGAGGGGAGCTCTTATCACTGTCAATGAAGAGTTTTAGTTAAAGGAAACAAGATCTGGCCAAAAAAAGTTTTAGGGAAGAAGGGATAAAATGTAAAGGCGGCATAGACATGGAAGGATAAAGAAGTGAATTCCATGGTTATAGAGATGGAATCCAATTCAAGCTTTTTTGCTAGAATAAGAATTCTTAAGAATTACAATTCTGGTCTACCAAACATGCTTCAACCCAAAATCCATTTCCAATTCCAATTTCATGTTCAAGATTCTTGTCTACCAAACTAGGCCAAAAAGCCATGTTGAAGGTATCCACGTGTACTTGCATTCATTAGGATCAACATTAGATTGGTTACTGGTATGACAGGGAACTAGTGAAACGTTTGATTTTGCAATCAAAAAATTCTAGCTAGTCAACAATCCATTGAATCCTCTTTCTATCAAAGTTAAATTTGGCAAGGATTGAAAGGTGGATCGATTATATACCTGCCACACATTTTTTTAAAGGGAGAATTATGCTGAAATTCCACATAAGAGAATTAACTTACTCCAAAATTTATTAACAACTAAACTAAAGTTATTGGTAGTTAAAACCTGTATGACCTATATGTAATTCTCCTTTTTTAAAAGAATTAATTCATATTTATGAATTATAATTTATGTGTATCCATCTACATTAAGCATTTTAGATGGAAGGAAAATGAAAAAATGTACATGTATGAGTATATTAAGATAATACACACACAAACACATACTCCCTTGGTCCTAGTTATAAATTGTTTATACTAATTTCATCAATACCAGTGTAATAAAGTTATAAAGAATAAAAATAAGTAAAATTTTAAATATAATCTTTAAGTAAAAAGTAAAAAAAAAAACAAATATATAATATTAGTTTGTCTGTTTCTCTCTCTTACTTTTTAAGTGTAATTTGGATATTTTAGTTTTAAAAAAAATTCCATTAGCTAATGATTTATAAAGTTGACCAAATTATACTTTTAAAAGACGTCTAATATAAAGGATAGGAAGGAGTACTTTAGACGAAAGCCAAGGATAACAACCACGTCATGTTTAAATTCGGGATCACCTTTCCCAAGTAAATAAAATAACACTGTTACTCGGACACCTAGGGCATGTTTGGATGAACTACATTTCACATTTGGGAAGCACTTTCTAACATTTGAGATGGAAAAAGTTGTTTGTGAACCAAATGATTAGGAAAATGTATTTTTAAAAAGCACTTCCTAAAATGATTTGGATGTAGATTTGTAAAAGTAACTTCAGATAGCATTTGAAAAATAAGATATTATTTAACAATGCTATCTCTTTAACATGTTCTTCTTTCATGTAAAATATATTGTTAATTTTTTAAAAATATAATTATCATTTAAATAATAATTATCATTTAAGATTAAGTTTTTAGCATTATAGATTGAATTATTAATCTTATTAATTTTTAGCATTGTTATATTTTTAACTATTTATATAATTTTTGTTCAATATATCAAATTTTATATTTTATACTGTTGTTAATTAATATATCAATTTTTATGTTATTTAGAATTTTTAATAACCAATAAAGATTTGTCTAATTGGTTAAATATTTTTTGAATAAAAATTTTTATCATATATATCTTTTCAATCCCGTTAATTTTTAATATTAACATATGTTGAATTATTTATTATATAATTTTTTTAATATATCCAACTTTATATTTTTTATTTTTATTATTTAACATATTAAATTTTATAGTATTTAAAATTTTTATCATATTTTTAAAATATTTTAAAAATATTACATTTATATAATAAAAATTATAAATTATCATAAATCAATATCCTTATTAGTTATTATAGATTTAAAAGCACATTTCATTATCATAATCTAAATAACTTTTAGTTTATTAAATTAACTTTTAAAAAAATATATTAAATATAAATTTTGTTACAATAATTAATTTTTACTAAATTAATTTTTGTTAAACAAATTTTTAGCAAATAAACTTTAAAATGAAAATCAAACACATTTCTAGTTCAGTGACATGACCAAATATTTTGTTTCCAGTGCAAGACACACGAGTCTCAGTGCTATGGTAGCGAAAACATGGTAGCTAAAATATTCAGATTTTGTGCCCAAAAAAAGAAAAAAAAAAAAAAACCACACACACACACACACAAGTAGCATAATCTGGACTTTGGTATATGAGGTGCTTTCTCTTATTTGGGCCACTGTCCATCCTTCTTCAAGGCCCTGTAGAAAAAAGACCCCATTAGTCAAAATTCAAGAAGAAGACAAGCTTATTTATTTATCCATTTGATGGAAAAAAAGAAAAAAGAAAAAGGTAACGCATGATTGAATTGAATCATTTGATGATTATCGATACCATTTGAGCATTTTATTTTTCTATTAATGTTGCTTTGTTTCTGCCTTGAACCACATTAAAAAGTTGCAAGAAGGACAAAAAGTGGCGCGTAAACTGCGTCCATCTCGTTTCAGACAAATGCTAATAGTATTATTAATTGTTAATTTATATTAAATTTCAAATGGCAAATGATTCCATGTGACCAACAACACAATCTCAAGCCACAACCACCCCGTTGTTGTTATCCTCGTCGTCCTTTTGGGAAAATTACAATTAAGGATTATTAGAGATAATTAACTACATTACTTAATCAAATGATTCCTATATTATTTTGTAGGATTAAAGGATTTAAATATAATTAAAATTTATTGTGAAAAGACAAAACCACCCCTCATATGTGTATATATATACTCTTTTAACAGTAATTCTCCATTTGAAAAGAAAAAGTTTGATTTTCATTTTAACAATAATTAATTTTCTTATTTTCTTAGCAACTCAAAAAAATTAATTTGGCTGTAGAAAATAGTGTTATAATTTAGTAAATAAATTTCATTTAAAAAAAATAAATTTCATTTATATTTTAATAATAATTAATTTTTTTCTTAATAATTATAAAATATTAACTTGATAAAAATAAATTATTGTAATATGACAAATAAGTCATCATTTAAAAAAAATTTTATCTTTATTTCAACAACATTCAATTTCTTATCACAACGAATATGTATCAAGAGTAGCTTTGTTTTTTTATAATAAATTTCAATTACATTCAGATTTTTAATGCTATAAAGTAATATGAGAATTATTTAATTCAGCAGCGCAATTAATTATCTTCACGGTTTTTGATTGTGACTTTTTCAATCCTTTTTATTATTTGAAAACTTTAATCCTGCACAGCCACTTGAACGTTAGTGGAGCCCGGTAGCGAAATGGACTACCAGTAGTGGGCCCCCATCTTCTAACTCCATGCTTTTCTCGAAAGAAATCGTATTAACAAGTTTTCAAAATTGAAATGCATCAATCTCCACCGTCCGATAAATTCATTCATTCGCCCAGCCATGCCATTTGGCTCGCTGTCATTTTACAGTTACATAATACTTAAGTAAAATAATTCTGGTCTGAATAATTTGATTTGACCTTATTTTATTCCTATCACAGATTCACAGTTGTTCACTGTTAGGTATGTATTGTTTTTTTTTTTTAATATTTATGCATAGACTTTGAAGATGAATTCGTAAATTGTAACTCAATATTTTGTACAAAATTTAAGATAATTTATATACAATTTATTTATAACTAATATTCCTTCAGTTTAAAAATATAAGTTTTTTTCAAATTAAATATTTAAAAATATAGGATATTTTTAATATAAAATTAATAATTTTTTTAAATACTCATAATTAATAAATTATTTAACCATTCACATTAAAATTATGTATACTATTAAATAAGAATAAATATAAAAAAATATTATTATTTTAGATATAAATTGAGTGAAAATATGTCATACTTGCTAAAAAAAGTTGTAATAAAGATTAGAGCATTTTTGTTTGGTCTCAAACGAGACCAGAGACCTCTAAATTAATTAATAAACAACAAAGCAATTTATTAATTTTATATTTATATATACGTAAGAATTATTAATGAGAAATGATTCAATATATACCTTTTTTTGAGTAAGTAGATTAAAAAAAAATTGTTGATTAATCACCGAGAATTCTACTTCTGTTCTCACTGGACAATATCCGAGAACGCCGTTTCCAATCTTCTCTCTCTGTTCTGCACTTTGTCAAATAATGACAAAGTAAATCAAATCCAAGGGAAGCAAAGCTAGCAAAAGGAGTCACGGAGACATACCGAACAGGCACTACCCTGGTTAGGTTTTTGTCGTTCTAATTTCCTCGTCTCCTGGTTAAGACCAAACTTTGTCTAGTTCTGACAAGCTTTTCTCATCACGGAGAGCTTTGTGACGTCGAAATCCAAGGTAATTTATCTCAAACCTCCAGAGCTACTGTCTACCGTCTTCCTTCTCTGGTCCATGACTAGAAAAACTATCTTTTGGTTGAGTTACCTGTGTATCTTGGTGTCAATCGTCATTTTTGGACCGCAAATGAGCATTTGGCATCTTGATCTGGATTAGGTTGTTGGAAGTTGCTTGACTAGTTTGAACAAAGGCTTCTAGTGATTTTGCCAATATCTATAATTTCAATCTGAAAAAATTTGTTTGGATGCGACTCAAATAGTGATTATGTCTTAAATATGCATGATTTGAGATATTGGGTTGTTTTAGGACTTCAAGGAAATAGAGAATATGGATTGTAATGGGGATTATGTTGAGTCCCGGCCTGGAGTGTCTAATGCTCAGTCAATGGAAGATGGAGTTCTTCGGGGAGATGAAAGATGCTTTAAGCAAGTTTCGCCTCCAAGGGTTGGTGGTTCGAGGAATACGAGCCCTATGGGTCGTGCAGGGTCCAGGAACACTAGCCCGTCAAGGCAAAAGGTCATTAAGACCAAGCCACGAGGCTTAGACGAGGAAACACTCGCTACATTTGGAAAGGCAGTACATACTGATGTTCAAATGGAGGATAATATATGGGCAATGTTACCTGAGGACTTATTGTACGAGATCTTAGCAAGGGTCCCTCCATTTATTATTTTTCGGCTTCGGTCTGTCTGTAAGCGGTGGTATTCATTGCTTCAAGATAGCAGTTTTCTCCAGTTCCATTCGCGGGTGCCATCTCATGGGCCGTGTCTTCTTACGTTCTGGAAGAACTCACAAACCCCACAATGCTCGGTCTTTAGCTTGCCTCTCAAAACATGGTATAGAATACCATTCACATTTTTGCCTCACTGGGCATTCTGGTTAGTTGGTTCTTCCGGCGGTCTTGTTTGCTTTTCAGGGCTTGATGGGTTGACATTTAGGACTTTGGTTTGTAATCCTCTTACACAAACATGGAGGACACTTCCAAGTATGCATTATAATCAGCAGAGGCAGCTCATAATGGTTGTTGATCGAGTGGATCGGTCATTTAAATTGATAGCCACTAGTGATATATATGGTGACAAGTCCTTGCCAACTGAAGTTTATGACTCAAAGCTTGACAGCTGGTCAGTTCATCAAATTATGCCAGCAGTTAATCTCTGCTCTTCAAAGATGGCATATTGTGATTCCAGATTGTATTTGGAGACCCTTTCACCACTTGGTTTGATGATGTATCGGATAGACACAGGTCATTGGGAACATATTCCAGCAAAGTTCCCCCGCTCCTTATTGGATGGGTATTTGGTTGCTGGAACCCAGAAACGTCTTTTTCTTGTTGGGAGGATTGGCCTTTATAGCACTCTTCAGAGTATGAGAATTTGGGAATTGGATCATGCTAAAATCGTGTGGGTGGAGTTAAGTAGGATGCCCCCAAAGTATTTTCGCACTTTATTGAGATTATCAGCTGAGAGATTTGAATGCTTTGGACAGGACAATTTAATCTGCTTCACATCTTGGAACCAGGGAAAGGGCCTTCTATTTGACGTTGATAAAAAGGTCTGGTCCTGGATTGGGGGCTTTGCCCTTCAGTCATATAATAGCCAGGTTTGTTTCTATGAGCCAAGATTTGATGCTTCTATATACTAAGCTATGGCATGATGTGGGATGTCCATTCAAATTGACAATTGAGGGGCTTACCGAAAAATTTCTTCCTGACATGGATTTTTGACCATTAAATTCCTTCTAACAATTCAAAATTTATTTTGCAATGGGCTGATTTGTTTATCAGTCAAGTTCTCACAAGTACTACTAAGCAGATTCCTGATCATCAACACTGACTAAGCATCAGAAACAGAATTGAACTGTGCAGAGAGGGTGTCACTATGAATTAGGGTTCTGCCTTTGAAGTACACAATTGAGAAAGGTTGCAAACTTATATACGTGGGATTGGCATGTTAAAAAGGAAGGATGATGTTCAGGGTACAATTAGAAGATATTTTTTTTCCCTGAATAACTGCACGCCACTTGGAAATGTTTGTGACAATGAAATTACATATCTTCAAATTTCATTTGTTTTGACGCATTCTGGCTTACCAGTATAATGTAATTTCTTTTAAGCTTGTCTTGGACAATAACCTTGTATGACTTTTCCTGTAAAGGGGTTCGCCCCCACTGGCGGTTTATCAGTGAATCTTTTATTTTTTATGGTATCCTTCTTAGTGATCTCTACTGTAGTACAGGAACTGTTAATAACGAGATAGCTTATTCGACCAGAGTGACTAAGCTACTGTTTCTTGTTGCCATTGATGCGCCCACTCCCCCCCCTCCAAAAAAAAAAGGAAAAAGAAAAAATTCAAGTACTTTCATATATGTGGAAAAAGCCACTATTCTAGTCTTGTGTGAATATTCACATGCGCAGACATCAAATAATGTTTATCATGTATGTCAAGTCAAGAACAAACTATTGGAATTACTTGCTCCATTTAGCAGGTTTTCTCTAAAATTTCTGACAGATATGGGGATCAGGAAATGATTAATGTGATCCCAGAGTAATGGATGAAAGGTATTAATATAGCTTGGCTGAGATCTCTGAATTGTTAAAAAGCTGCTAATGAAGATTTTTTTGAGTTGGTTCTGGTATTCACGTTTTCTAAATTATGTTATTGTGTGGAAATCTTCACCCACGTCTAATTATTTTGATATACTTTCTACCAAAAACTGCTTGTGGTGATGGGACTACCCCATGTAGTTGTAGCCTAGATTGTATTATGTGTATGCTGTTATTGATTTGGAGGGACGTGATTCTTGATGAATTCTTGCCATATAATATACAATCATTCACTGGCCGGGATTTGATTTTAACAGTCTGACATGGGTGTCCTACATGCAATTGAATCATATCGTTGCATTTACCTTCACTTTGTAGGACCCAAATTTTTCTGTGATTCGTAATCTCAACAAGTGATATTTGGGTTGAACTCGCTGATATCTGGAGTTCATAATATCATTGCCTCAAAATTAAAGACTTTGTGGCTAACACGCTGAACCTGCTTGTAAGATAGATTCACAATGGACTATACCTTGCTTGCTAATTGTATTTTGGAACATCAACGGAAACATTGGATTTATTGCTTGCTAGTTGGGAGAGAGAGATTTTTAGTTCTTATTGCTATCAAGGCATCCATAGAAAGAAGGAATGCTGATTCTCTTTATCATTCTTTTGCTCATGTATCTGTCACTGACTAAGAATCTCCTGAGTTGACCATATGCTAATAGTCTTTCAGGCAGCTACAATGGTGCTTCAGTTCAATTTAGTTTTAATATATTAAACGACAACCATCTAGGTTCCAAGTTGATATCACTTGTGGCATCTCTTTAGCCATCTATTGCCACAGAACACTCTTAATGAGATTGCTTCTGTTTCTATTAATACTCAGGGAATAGAAGCTCCGTCTTGCTCCTGGAATCTGACTTCAAATGGCCAATTTAATGTCAAATCTTTTTATAATTTCTGTCAATCACTAGATTGGCAAGACACAGCCGTCAATTGGCTGAATATCTGGAAACTTCCTGTGGCCCAAAGAGTTAAAACCTTCATGTGGTTACTGGTTGAGGGAAGATTGGTGACTAACACTGAACGCTACAGAAGAAAGATGGCACTTGATTACGAATGCTTATTTTGCCACTCACCAGCTGAATCTATCGACCATATTTTCCAAGGAATGCTCTCTAGCTGCTAATGTTCGGCGAAAGGTGTTGATGCAGGATATGCATGCTGACTTTTATGGGAAGTCTCCAGCAATGGATATTACAAGTCCTACAAAACTCCCATATTGACATTTCCTGGAAAATTGAAATATGCATACTATGTTGGAAATTATGGGAGGCCAGGAATCGCTGCATGTTTGCTGATGAATCTTTCACGAAGGAGGAGTCATGTCCGAGCTCTTGTAGATCATACTGTCAATTTTTTCCACTTTTAAATCTCCGTTATAATTTTGTGTTCTTTGTACTGCTTTTTTGACAGCTTCGTGTCACGGGCTGAGAGTCTGGCGCAGCACACGGCGCCCGTGCGGCGTCCTGGAGGACCCCATAATCCTCAGGACAAGCCTTATCACATACGGATCACACTGGTTTCGCCCTGCCATGGGCTCATCAGGGAGGCGGCACTAGCCCCCGACCAGTTGTGCACACAGTCCGAAGACTGAGGCAGAACACCCCCAATGCTAATGTCGCCCCCTTTACCCATATTGTGCGAGGCTAACCAGCGGACCGTTCATTATCTTGGTCTTTACACGGTCACGGAAATATCATCCGTGACATTCTCCCACACCCAATCTAGCACGCCCTCGTGCTAGGGGAGAACGACTCTGCCCAAGGATCGTACGTACAGTACTGCCACAAACACATCAGCTTACTTGCTGAGTGGCCACCCGAGTCCTGCACTCTTTGAACCCACTCGCACCCGCGAGCCAACAGGAGTGGAGTCGACAACGGCCAACCATCCCGCCCGAGTCCCCACTTTTGGACCCACCTGCTCGGAGGCCTTTCTGGAGCGGTGCCGAGGCTGACCAGTCCCAACGTGGGACCCCACGCGCACACGGCAGTAAAGTAGGTCCTGCTCTGATACCACTCTGTCACGGGTTGAGAGTCTGGCGCAGCACACGGCGCCCGTGCGGCGTCCTGGAGGACCCCATAATCCTCAGGACAAGCCTTACCACGTACGGATCACACTGGTTTCGCCCTGCCATGGGCTCATCAGGGAGGCGGCACTAGCCCCCGACCAGTTGTGCACACAGTCCGAAGACTGAGACAGAACACCCCCAATGCTAATGTCGCCCCCTTTACCCATATTGTGCGAGGCTAACCAGCGGACCGTTCATTATCTTGGTCTTTACACGGTCACGGAAATATCATCCGTGACATTCGGCTGTTATGGCTCGTCTCTTTGTACAGTTTAATTGATATGATATTCCCTTTTCATTCGGAAGAAAAAAATTGATATCGCTTCTTGTTTTTTTTGGGCCAAAATATCGCTTGTAGTTTGATGCATGATTTTGAAGGAATATCATATAATACCTCTGATGTATCTTGATTTTTGTCTGAGCTGATCTGGCTTGAACCTAGACAATTAGACATGCTAAATGGAGTTCAAGGTCAGATGCTTGGATTATTTGACAGGAAAAGCGGATGATTCTCAAATATTAAAAGTAATGTGGTCCTGCACTGACTTTGGTACTTCAAATGAAGTACCAGCTGAAATGACCTTATTAGTAGTGTACCAGAGGATCATAACTCAATGTATATTTCAGACATATGCCATGTGATCTGCAGCTTCATTTATGTACCATGCTTTCATCAGGCATCAGAGGAGACAATATATATGCAAATTATGACCAAATGACTTGTTATGACTGCTCTGTTCAAATCAGACAACCACATTCATACTTGGAATTCTGAACACTTTCCCCCCATTTTGTTTCAAAATTTGTATTTGATTGTGTTATTTTTATTAATCTGTTTGATGAGATTTTTAAAATTTTCCTTATATCTAGGGTTAATGTACGGTTATGTGACAAGCATGTCAGAATCCTAGCCAGCTTTGGCAAGGTAAAAGCAAGGTTCCGCTTGTTGAGTTTCTCTCTCTCAGTTGAACAATACTTGTACAAACCCAAGAGTGAGAAGAAACAAGCAAAGATGAAGTGCAGATTGCTGCGTAGCTTTTTACTAGGGATTCTCTTGGTTACAACCCTGGTGGATTTGTCAGAAAGTGTTTTTTTAGTTAAAATCATCATATCATCATCGTTTATTTTACTTTCAAAATGATCAAACCATAAGATTGAGTGAACTGACTTTCAAAGCTGTAACAGCAGGTCTGGAAAGGAAAGAAAACAAGCCTGAGCTAAGAGAAAGCAACCTTAAGGCCCAGAAAGAGCCAAGTATGGTTTTTAAGAATGAAAGAAGCACATGCAAGGAGTTCAAAGATTTTAGGTGAAACCTAGCTTTAAAAATAGGATAATGACTTTGAAAGGGAGATATAAAAGTAACCTTTAGAGAAGGGGCAAAACTAGCGCACCCAGGAAGCTCAAAGGGCTGCTTTGTATATTTCACTTGTGAGTGAAACCATTGAAACCCTTGTGATTCTGCTGGCTTCGGCTTCGCAATGAAGACTTGTTTTGTTAATGTCTTGCTTGCACTCGTGTTACTTTCATGTGTGAATTCATGTACTGCAGTTTCCTAGACTTAATTTGATGCCCAAAATCCATATATTTCTGCTGAAGTTTTTCATAGAAAATTATATATACCATATACATAAACGTGTCAGTATGTTACCATGAAGTTATTAATGTGGCTCATCATGTGTGTCTGCTCTGGTGCTTCAGAGAAGGAGGATGACACTTTGAAGAAGTCTGTGGCAAGCTTACTGTAACAAATGAATGATCAGGTTCTACATTTATTGATTTTTTTTAAATCTTGGTTTTTCAAATCTCTACTGATAAGAGAATAACGCTATTGGGCCAAAAAAGAATAGTACTGATATTTTGAAATTCACCACTTATTTTATTAGTAGTAAACGCCAGACCCAACATTAATTTAAATAATTTCCACAGAAGGGGCATATGACCATATTGGTGCCGAGGGCATCCAAGAGCCCCAATTTGCAATTCAAAGGAGTAAGTCTTGTAGCAGGAATCCGAAGTGTTTCTGTTTGCAATATTCTAATGCAAAGGTGGCAGGTAGAGGCAGGTTTGGGAATCCTTCAAGGACTACTCAAAGACAAATGACTGAAGAACATCCTGAGAAAGATGAAGCCAAAAATCTTCGTGAGGCTGCAAATGAGATTGTGAATCTGATGCATAAGGATTACAAGGGACTGGCCTACGGCAAGCCACCTATCAATTATCTTGAGCCGAGAAACTGGGGGGAAAAAAAATGAAGTTTAGGCTTAGCCTTCTATTGGGTTTTTTTTTTTTTTTGGGGTAAGTGACAAAGGCAGCCGTAGGACGACTTCTTGTTTGTTTCCATAGAGTTATAGATGTAGAATGCTGTGTGGGTGCTGAACATCATTTTAATCTCCATATGACATCCTTTATGAATGCTATCAAAGAGGGGCGGACCTAGAAATTTTAATTAGGGGCGCTGAGGTTACAAAGTAAACACGTTCATATCATCATTACAAAAATAAGTAACTTTTTTTAAAAACCTTTTCCAATCATAATCTTTTAATTTTTGAATAAATAATTTTGTGGTATAAAAAATATAGCATTCAAGATATCTTAACATTTTTTGTTGCAATATTTTACAAAGTTT
This sequence comes from Prosopis cineraria, assembly GCF_029017545.1. Lineage (NCBI taxonomy): Eukaryota > Viridiplantae > Streptophyta > Magnoliopsida > Fabales > Fabaceae > Prosopis > Prosopis cineraria. Next base: position 17,431 of record NW_026555965.1, on the reverse strand, counting down.
GTTTGTAATTTTCATAAAAAATTTATCAAATGTAAAATCAAAGTAAAATCAAATAACATTAATACTTTATGTATATTTATAATGTCACCTCGATGAGAATAAATAGATTGTGTGACAATTATATCTTCAAAAATTAAAGTAGTTATACTATACATGTATTTACTCTATAAAATTGAAATGAGAATATTGTTTGGTTCGCCAAGCCACTATAATGTGTTAACTTTATCCCTTCCTATTTTAATCTCATAATTTTCAACTAAATTATTGGCAATTTGAATTGCAAAAATATCCTTTAATTCATCATTGTGTTTATAAGAAGAACACACATTGTTAATAATCATATTCAAGTTTTGAAAGTATGAATGTACATCAATTACTTCTTTAACTACAACAAAAGTAATATATAATCAATGAACTAAGTTATGTACATAATATTTTAAGGGGAGTTGAAAATATGTAATTCTTACATTTTATTTGAAAAAAATTAAAAAATTATGGGCTATCTCCTGGTCCCTTCTCTCTTCCAAACCTATCAAAGATATGATAATGAATTGAGGATTAAAGTTAGAATATTATCATTTTTTTATTTCAAAACAACAGCCTTTGAATTTTAGTTTGTTTAAGTTTGTTTGATAATATGCTTCCAATATATATATATATATATATATATAATTTTAATTAAATATTAAATATGTTATCATTAAAATCCCAATGAGTGGACAAGAATATCCCTGAAGTGAAGAAGTTTGAAAACATAACATCCAAGGATCTTTGTATTAAATTTATATCACATAAAAATTAAATGATTTGGTATTTGCTCTGTAGTCCTCTGGTCCTTCTTTCGTATTAATTTTATAAAAAAAATGATGAAATTGTCCCTCAAGTTAAAAAACAAAAAAAAAAAAAAGAAACCCTACTATCCGCTACCATCAATGAGGTCATCGGAGCCCCTATTAAAGGCGGGGCTGCTGGTGGCTGATCACTAGACCTTCGGCATCGGTGACATATTTATTCAAGAATAATTGTTTAGGTGGCGAAGGGAGGTTTTGATTCCATGACCCTTGGCTACTTAAAAAACTTAGTGGCCTAGTAACTACTAAACCCTTTAATTATATATTGCAAACAAAAATATAAATAGTAAACCAAGCTTTTAACTACTTCAATATTAAAAACATAACGGTGTTTTGTTAATTTCTGAATAGAACTTGTTATTTTATAAATGTTACTTATTAATTTGACATGAACAATTACAAATTGAGAGCTTTAAAACTTTATACATTTTATTGTTAAAAGTTCAAATATATTGTTTTAATCACAAATAGGTTGTTGTCAAAAATCAAATCGATACTTGTTAATAAAAGACTAACATGTACAATTAAGCCCATTTTATTAGTTTTTCTAACTTGTTAAAATTAAAATAAATTGTTGTAAAAACCTAATGTGCACCTATTGATGAAATACTAACACAAACTATTAAACTAATCTTATTCGTTTTTCTAACTTGTTAAAGGTCAAATAAACTATTGTTAATTTAAAATAAATTATTGTCAAAACCTGAATCGATACTTGTAGTTGATGATTAAAAGCACATGTTTCATGGATTGTTACTTTTCTAGCTTGTTAAATCTCAATTGGATTGTCATTAATTTAGAATGAGTTATTGTTAAAACCCGAATGAATTCTTATTAATGAAAGATTAATATACATAATTATGTTCATTTTATATACTTTTCTAGCTTATTGAAGTCCAAATGGACTATATTTAATTTAGAATGAGTTGTCAAAACTTAAATTTATTGGGCTTGGGTGACCTCTCCAATGGCAGGGGTCTGGCAGTCGATGTCAAAGACAATGAGATTTCTTTTTTTGTTTTTGTTTTTTAATTTGAGGGGTAATTGTATCATTTTACTTATGAAATTAACATGAAAGAAGGGCCAGAGAATTGTGGAACAAACACCAAATTATTTAATCTTTATGTGATATAAATTTGATACACAGATTTTTGGATGTTATTTTCTCAAGAAGTTTTCCCTAAGCTACCTAGGAGGTGGGTCCACCATTAAAATAGCTTTTTCTTGCTTTTTATATTTTCTGTGTTCATGCCAAAAAATAGGGAAATGTTATTTGGTTAGAAGGAATTTAGATTCATGCAGAAGACAGAGGTATGGCGCCTCATACGATTATTAAAACCAAGTTATAGAATATGAATATATGATGGTCAATAATAATGTTTCTATGCACATTTGCATTGGTTCATTATTGTCATTTTATGTACTTGCAAGTTATAACATCTTTAGCTTTACCAATTAATTATATTTTCAAAGTAAGTAACTTTATAAAAAATTTATCAAACACTATATTTATTTCTTTCTAAACATCGACTTTTCTCAATATGTGTTTGCTGCAAATAATAAAAGTTCACAATATGTTAAACCAAACCGCAAATCCATAATCTATTTTAAGAATAAAGTTTGGTAAAGTTGGAAACTTTGAATCGTGAGGATTGTCATGGTACTGGTCTTTGTTTGAAAATTGAGAAAGGACCAGAAAGGTATAAGTCAATGTATTATCAAATGATTCTAATACGTGAAAATATTGTATGACGAAATTGAGTGCTCAAAATTGACCAAGTAATGCAATCAATGGCCGCCCTAATCGCCCTAATCAAACTTAGAACTTTGTAAGGACAAGAATTAAATAATTGTTAAGTATCATTATATTGGTAAAACTATAACATCTAAAAGATTCATCCCAATCACGTTATATTATATTTATACAGAACATCTATTTTCATATTTTTATTTCAAAAGATACAGACACAAAAATATTTCTATTTAAATGAATTAAAAATTATTATCACTTATTGAAAAAATAGAATGATCCTGAATGAGAGAAAAGACAGTGCAAGGTGCCAACTTCTTGAGGAAGATGACTAAATGCATTAAAAATTATGCAGGCTTGAGGAGGCACAAAACTTAAACCATCATATTTAGGGGCGGAAAACCTTAAGTATGAGTATTAATTTACTTACTTCATACGACAATAAAAATTATAGTTAACTAATTTAAAATTTATGAACAATATTAGTTAAAATTTTAAATTTTTAAATATGTTCATACCTTTTCATTTATATCCTTATTTAATATCTTATATAAAAGTTTTGATAATAATAATTAAAATTTTAATGCATGATTTTTTTAAAAAAGAGCAACGAAGTAGGAGTATAGTTAATAAAATGAATATAAAATTTATTTGATTCTCTATATTTTAAATTAGGTAAAATTTTTAATAAATGGCTTATAATGCGATTAAGAGAAGTAATTGTTTTACAATTTGTATTTAATTAAGTCACTTTGATGGTGGGCCACACAAACGCATCCAATATTACTACTAGTTTGCAACAGAATCCAAATGGCAGGCTTTTCCGGCTTCGTGCTTTCTTTAAATTTAGATTTAGATTTTATTTGAGACCCACTCCACTTCCGTGTCGTCACCACCAAATCCGCGTTTCTCTTTTTATTTCCATCCCGCTCCAACTCACGCTCGCTTCTTCTTTTTGAGTTTCCTCTTTGGTTTCCAGAGTCAGTTTCCTTCTTCCTTCTCTGGCTCGTTACTTAATCCATGTCGTTTATTGTGCTTCCAAAAGACGCGTAAAATTGGACGGGGTTCAAGTTCATGATCATTGTTCATGCAAAAACTGGTTATTCCATTTTGACGGCGTTCTTCTGTTGAATAGGTACGGAGTGATTTTTCGTGGTTGCTTTTCACGTTCTTCCAAACCATCTTTTGCTCTGACTTTTCCTTGTTTCTCTCTTGGTTTGGCTTGCTGGATTGTTGTGCTTCGTGGAGGGGTTTGTTTGTTCCGGGGGAATTTTGGTTGCTCGCTCGTGTTCTTATTGTTTTTGTTGTGTTCGGAAAACAATAACTTTTTCGGGGCACGGTTGATGAGTCCGGGAATAGATAACTATCTGTTAAAACCTTTGCTGTAATAACTGCTATGTGATCATAAAACAGCAAATTTTGTATATCTCGCCACATAATTAAAACAAATTTTGTCACAGAAACTAATAAAACATGGTGTATGCCGGGATGCATATTAATTCATGGGTATTTCTTTAATCTTTTCTCTCTCTACGCATCTCTGGTAACTTCTCTTAATATTCATGGATGTATTCTGCGGAATTTCAGTGTCATAATCAGGGTGTCGACGTCATATTCTCTCGTTACGTCACACCTGTGATGCTGATACTTAAAGAGAGTATTAAATATTTTAACATAGAGAGGCATTTTTAAGGTACTCTTTCAATTTGTTGCGGTTCCATAAGGCACTTCCCTGTTCCCTTCATATTTTTGTCATGAGAAGTAGTTCCAACCATTTAACTTCAATACCCGAAATTAGCAGCACCTTATATGTTTGCATTTGCAACAAATAAACAGCCAATGTAAATTCTCTATACTTCTATTCTGTCCCTCCTAGACACAGAATAATAAATATAAAGAGAACTCAGATCGCACAATGTCTTGAATGTTCAATTCTGTTAGTTCTCGTTGGATGCAGTCCTGAATTAATTTTAAATAATGTCAATCTTGTGACAGTGGACGTCTCTAGCGCCAATCTTCTGCACGATGATTTCTTTGTTTACGTCAAGAGAGGTCAAGCAATGGCTCGTCAAACTACTTTAGTTATCATTGGTGTCACAGTTGGTGTGGCCTTTGGAATTTTTATTGCTTCCCTTGTATTTTTTGGGATAAGGTGGTATAAGAAGCATGCTCGTCTTACACATTCTGCAAAAGAGAGTAGTTTAACCACTCTTCCAATACGCACAAATGGATTAGGAACAAGCACTGACTTTAGTGCATCTCTTACAAGTTCCATATCCAATTCGATGTCAGAAAATCTGCAAAGAACCTCCAATTTCTCTTGGTGGAGTCATCAAAACAAAGATCGATTTTCTCCGACATCTAGCATTTCAAAGTACTCATACAAGTATGTATATCTCTCTCTCTCTTTTCCTATCCATTTCTTTCCATCAAAACTTTTTGTTATTGGATGGCTACTATCAGAGTGAAAAGCTTATTAATCATTGGTATTAAAATATGCTGATTGTTTGTGGTTTTGTGAAGGCGCTGCTGTCTCTTTAATTCTAACGAAGTTTTATTGTGTGATAGAGAATAATATGAAAAAAAAAAAAGAAAGAGTAGGAAAAGTAGGACTGGGAATTGCATATTAAATAACTTCTACGAAGACATGAACATTGGTAATGGTATATCTGATGCTTTACATGTCCAGAGAAATCCAAAAGGCCACACAGAATTTCACCACTATTTTGGGACAAGGATCATTTGGCACAGTTTATAAAGCTACAATGCCTACCGGAGAGGTGGTGGCTGTAAAGGTGCTTGACTCTAATTCTAAACAAGGGGAGAAAGAATTCCAAACAGAGGTGCGAGAAAAAAAATACTTTGATCTTGATGCTAGATTAAACATTATTGAAAAAGATTCTATAATTGCTGTTTCATTTCCTTGCCTTGTCCCTACCTTTTCTAATCGCTTGGTTTTCAAGAAATCATGGTTGATTTGATGGTTGTTGTTTGTTGTTTTGGCCTAAGTCAAAACTATAAATTTGAAGGAACTTTATGCATCATGATAATTTAAATTGGCCATAAGTAGCCTGTGTTTTGAAGAGGAACTTGTTCACATTAACTTAAAAAAAATTAGTCAAGTTATATAAATGTCAATCAGTACTAACTCTTATTTTGGTCATCATTCTTGAATGACCTAATCTAAGAAATTCTTGGAGTTTGTAAGCACATTGTTCAATGTGATTATTAGGATTGGCACATGATAGCCTACAAGGGCAATTAATTCCTTTATTTCATCAGAAAGAAGACATTATTATTTTGAAATGGCACCGGATGGCCATACTTCAACCTGGTTTTGTTATACTGAAGAAACTTGTTTGAGAAACTCTGACTATAACTTAAATCTTTCTTTAGTCAAGCTTGTTGAATTTTCTAATGTTACAGGTGCTTTTGCTGGGAAGGTTGCATCATCGGAATCTTGTGAATTTAGTAGGATATTGTGCAGATAAAGGACAGCGTATTCTGGTTTATGAGTTCATGAGCAATGGAAGTTTGTCAAACCTTTTATACAGTAAGTTGAAGATCTCTTGCACATCTAAAGAACTTCTATTGTTATGATAACTGTATATTGAGACTAACTTGATATTGCCATCAAATATAAGGGGAGATTTTTTTTCAGTGTTGGTCTTCCAAAGATACAACTTCTCATTTAGTTCCCCAATCAAATTGGTCCCTTTAATGAGCATTTGTAACTCTTTAGTGCACTAAAGTCAAGCTCTAAATCTCTTAACACAACTGATGTTAGGGTATTGACGATGAAGGCACCTGGCCAAGTTCATATCACTCATTATCAGCCACATGTGATTCTACTTTTTCTTGAGAAAGTGTTAACTTTGATTTAGGAAAAATGTTTTGGGGACTAAATTAAGAATAAGAGGCTTGATCTTTTGATGATCAAATTAAGAAAAAGTAATCTTTCAGAAAGTAAGAAACTAAGTTGAGGGACTTTATATTTGGAGGACCAAATTGAAAACAAAAGAATCTATCAGGAAATAAATAATCAATGTACTCTAGCGTTTGTTGATATATGATTATTATATGGGGAAAATGCAAGTGCACCTCTTCAATTTTAAGAATCAAAGATTAGTCTTCTAACCTGTCATCCTCCTGCATTTAAAACTGTCCCACCAACACAAGATGTCAGGTCACACCTTTCCTTAGCCACATGGCATGCCTCCATTGGTTTAAAAGTGAGCATGGGCAGTTAAAATATTAAAACAAAAAGGCATGGGTTGTGATGATATACCCCAACTTAGATCCTGACATTCACAAATGCTAGAGGATGAAAGCATAGGAGGGTAATTGATTGTTTTTAACGTTGAAGGGGGTGTATGAAAATGATCTTCATAGTTCAGGGGGTAATTTATATTTTTGCCTTGTTATTTTGTTTTGTCCCTGGCTGAGACATACAAGAGCATATGTGATGTAACACACACTCACACACACTTGCACGGTGCTGGACAGAGGGAAAGAGTAGAGAGAAATCAGAAATAAGGAAGAAGAAATGGGAAGATGAAGACAGAACAGTGGGGCAGCAAGGGGTAGAGGCAGAATGCAGAGGGAGAGAGAAAGCTATAAGATTTCACACATAATACTCATTCATTCATCAAAAGTGTTATTACAAGAGCAAAGCCTAATCTATTTAAACTAAACTTTCCTATCTATTAAGGAAACCTTGATAACTTGGCTAGATAAAGCTAAGGTTCAGATTTCCCTCTTTACAAAGGTATTAAAATAATGCAAAAGTAACTTACTTTTTCCTAGATAGGTTTCTTGCAAGCAACATACAATGATAATAAGCTACTAGCCTGGGTGTCTTCAAATATGTTGTTCTCATATTTCATCATTCTCCCTTGCTTGATGGAACTCTCCTCCGGAGAGTTAAAAAAAAAAGTTGATGTAACTCCACTAGAGCACGATGTAGGGAATTCCTCCCGGTAGCAACTTGATAGAAGAAGAGATATAGATGAAAAGAGAGACTGATTTCATTCATATCCTTCATTGCACCCTAAATACCCTATTTATAGAGAATATATCAAAATACCTAGACTACCCCTTTTATCCTTAATTCCCCCAATTACCCTTTTTATTTCCAATTCCCATATTCCCATGTATCAGTGTACTTCCCCTTAAAAGAGATCATTGTCCTCAAGGATTAGTACAAAGATGAAAAGTTAAAACCTATATCTAATATATGACTTCTTCTGGTGCCATCTCCTCTTGAGCGTCTACAAATAGCTCTGCTTTGTCTTCAACAATGAGGGAGAAGACCTACAAATCTCGGCAACGGTGTGCATTGTTGAATTTGTCATCACACTAATAACACAAGCCCTTACGCCTACGATCATCCATCTCACTCTTTGAAAGTTGTTTTGAGGGCCTAGAGGATGCCGAACTGGAGGTGCTAAAGGATGGGTTCTGTTTGAATTTGTTTGTTAATGGGCTTGTTGTGGATATGGGCTTATTAGCCGAGTCAATGGTGGACATAGGCTCAGTAATCTGGTCATTGGTAGATATAGGTTTAGTAAGCGTGTTACCCTTATAACCCGATTGGGAGAAGACTGGAGATCGAGAGATTGCAGAGGACATGAGCGCAATGGAGAAAGTAGAAGTCGTTGTCGCACTAGGGGCGTGTTTGTGAATCGCACGAATAGCTGCCATTTGCCTCTGGGCCAATTTCATTGTGCTTGCCAAGGAAGACGGTTGAAGGCTTAAAACACTCTGTTCCACATCAGTCTGCAAGCCTTCAATGTAGCAATTCATGGCTGCTGCCTTTAATAAGTTGACTTCTGTAAGCAACTCATCGAATTTCTCCTCATATTCTTCAACAGAGTCTTGCATCTGCAACTTCTTTATAGCAATCATGGGGTTTTCATCTTTTATATCCCCAAATTTAGTTTCCATTTCGCAAAAGTATTCCTCTTATGATATCTCGCCCAAACGCCTTTATTTAGTAAAGGCTAAGTGCTAACGCAGGGTATGTTTTTCCAAGTAGATGCTAAGAAGACGAATACACTGGTCAACAGGTGTCACATTCATGTCAAAAAATTGGCAGCAATGGTAGGCCCACCCTCAAAAGTCAGTGCCATCAAATTTGGGAAATGCGACTCTGCTACTCTTAGTAAGAACAGAGTATGATTTGGGTGGTGTGGGAAGGAGACCTTGGAAGGAACCGGACTGAGGCAGTGGTGTGAAAATGGGGGGAGGGGGTGCTGAGGCAAAAGGGATTGTTGGTCGAGATAAAGGGGTGGTGGTGGGATTGCTATTGGGGGCGGAGGGAAAGAAGTTGTAGGTCGAGGGAGAGCGACAGAGGGTGTTTGGGAAGGTTGCTGGGAGGGTTCACCAACTTGAAGTGGAGGGAAACGTAATGGTTGATTTGCTAGCATAGTAAGCTTATCAAAAATCTCCTTAATAAACTGAGACAAGGTAGTTTTAATCTCAGATATATTATTAGCGTGTTGGTCTAGAACTTGTTGAGTACTTTGAAGTAATGAGGATTGCATTTCCAAGCGATGTTCCAAGTCGTCAACGCATTCAGTCGAGGACCGCGTCTCCGGCGGAGACATGATCGGAGAGATGGCTTTGATACCTTGATAGAGGAAGAAGAGAGATATAGACGAAAAGAGAGACTGATTTCACTGACATCCTTCATTGCACCCTAAATACCCTATTTATAGATAATATATCAAAATACCCAGACTACCCCTTTTATCCGTAATTCCCCCAATTACCCTTTTTATTTCCAATTCCCATATTCCTATGTATCACAGCTAATCTAGATATCCTTTCCAACATACAAGATAGTAGAAGATGAGACTATGTGGAGAGTAAGCAATGTGATTATAGTGATTTGGAAAACCTTCCAATGAACAAGGTAGTTGTAGAGGCTGTTATCAAATGGGAAAGCAATATAATCTTTCATAACCACAACTTCTTTTCCAGCAAATGTTGTGGCACATGGATGATTGGAAGTAGGAATTTGACAAAGTTGAACACTCCTCTTGTCGAGATCCTTAACTTGATAAATCTCTAAGGCTTGCAATTCAAGATCTTTGGCCACCAATTTCTAACCTTGATTCAATTCAAGACTCATGCTTTCATATTTCATGGAGTTTTCCTTTAAATCAGCATCATTCTCTTGTTTCGTAATAACATTTGTGCTAGCCTCAATTATTGCCTTGACTTCTTCCATAACTAAGCTTCCAATTTTGAGACCACTAATGTTGTTAGTATCTTTTTTTTTGTGTAACTGACATAGGTGAAGCTTTTTGATGAGGATACTATTTTCTAATGCCACAAAAGAATCATGATCCCCTTTTGGTCTTTACAAAGTTTTTCCCACAGCACACTTATGTACACAAAAGAGCAAAATTAGATTTGGTACTTGGAATGTTGGGACATTAAATTGTAAATCTGTAGAGGTTGTAGGGGTTATGATTCAAAGGAAAATCAATATCCTTTGCTTGCAAGAAACAAAATGACGTGGAGAAGCTAAGGATATTCAAGGTTTCAAACTTTGGTATACAGAAAAGTAAGTGCACGCAATGGAGTAGGCATCATTATAGATAAGGAGTGAAAGAAGAACGTTGTAGAAGTTAGCAGAATTGGGGACAGAATTATTTCTTTAAAAATGATAATTGGACGTGAGACTGTTAATATTGTTAGCGCTTATGCGCCGCAAGTCGGGACAGAAGCCAGTCTTAAGGAATTATTTTGGGAGGATCTGGAGGGTTGATTCGACACATACCACAGAGTGAAAAGATTTTTATTGGAGGAGACTTTAATGGGCATGTCGGGAGGGAAGCTGGTCAGTATGCGAGGGTGCATGGTGGTTTTGGTTTTGGAGAGCTAAACAATGAAGGACAAACTCTTCTTGATTTCTCATTGGCGTATGATTTTAAGATTGCCAACACTTGTTTCAAGAAGAGAGATGAGCATCTCATCACTTACAAAAGTGGAGCCTCAAGGTCACAGATTGATTTTCTTTTGGTTAGGAACACAGATAGAAAACTTTGTAAAAATTGTAAGGTGATCCCCGGAGATGCTGTAACGACACAACATAGGGTCCTAGTCCTTGATGTGTGTATTATGAGTAAAATCCAAAAACGTCGACAAGTAGTAACACCAAGGATTAGGTGGTGGCAATTAAAGGTGAGAAGCAAGATATTTTCAAGCGAAATCTTTTGGATAAAGGAATTTGGGAATCTCAGGAAAGTGCTAACATCATATGGGAGGATATGGCTAAAAAGATACGGGAGTTGCAAAAGTAGTTTTGGGAGAATCGAAAGGTTCTGGTCCGAGAGATAAGGAGTCTTGGTGGTGGAATAATAGTGTACAGGACAAAATCAAGTATAAGAAGAATTGTTTTAAAGCCATACATTTGTGTAACAATGAGGAAAATTGGAGAAGTACCGTATGGCTAAGAAGGAAATAAGAGAGCTGTGGGTGAAGCTCGTTCTAAAGCTTTTGAAGAATTTTATAAGAACCTTGAGACGAAGGAAGGAGAGCAAAATATTTATAAGATTGCCAAGAGTAGGGAAAGAAAATCAAGAGATCTAGAACAGGTAAGGTGTATTAAGGATGAAGAGGGAAGATTTTAGTTACAGATGATGAAATTAAAAATAGATGGGAGACTTATTTTTCTAAACTTTTCAATGATGGAGAGGATTCATCTAGTAACTTGGAGGATTTAGTAACTGTTGAAGGAGAACAAAATTTGTCATTCTATCGAATAATACGTGATAAGGAGGTAAAGGAAGCTCTTAAGAAAATGGCAAATGGTAGAGCCAACGGACCTGATTGTATATCTATTGAAGCGAAGGGTGAGATGGTTAACTAAGTTATTTAATGTGATTTTACGGTCCAAGAAAATGCCTGATGAGTGGAGGAGAAGTACATTAATTCCTATTTATAAAAATAAAGGAGATATTCAGAATTGTACTAACTATAGAGGGATTAAACTCATGAGCCACACAATGAAATTGTGGGAGAAAGTAATTGAGCACAGGTTGAGATTGGAGACAAGTATTTCTGAGAATCAATTTGGTTTTATGCCAGGTAGATCAACTACAGAGGCGATTTATCTACTAAGGGATTAATGGAAAAGTATCGTTGTAAAGATAAAGATCTACACATGGTTTTTATTGATTTGGAAAAAGCTTATGACCGTATACCAAGAGAAGTGCTTTGGAAAGCGTTGGAAAAAAGGGAGTACGGATTGCTTATATTAAAGCCATACAAGATATGTATGAGGGGGTAAAAACTAGTATAAGAACGCCTAGTGGTCAAACAAAGGATTTTCCTATAAAGATTGGACTACATCAGGGATCATCTCTGAGTCCTTATTTGTTCAACTTGATTTTAAATGTTTTGACGGAACATATTCAAGAGGAAATCCCGAAATGTATGCTCTTCGCGGATGATATAGTTCTTATAGCAGAGACAAGAGAAGAGGTTAATTGCAAACTTGAGTTATGGAGGAGGACATTGGAGTCGAAAGGTTTTCGTCTGAGTAGAAGTAAGACGGAATATTTATATTGTAAATTTGGTAAAGGACTATTCGAAAATAATTTGGAAGTGAAATTGGGAGATCAAATTATACCTCAAGTGGAAAAGTTTAGATATTTGGGAGCCATTATTCAAAATGATGGCGAAATCAGTGGAGATATTTCACATAGAATTCAAGCTGGGTGGTTTAATTGGAGAAAAGCTAAAGGAGTTATTTGTGACCGTAAGGTGCCTAATAAACTTAAAGGAAAGTTTTATCGCACTGCTATCAGACCGGCAATGTTATATAGTAGTGAATGCTGGGCTCTAACGGGACAGCAAGAGCATAAAGTTGGAGTAGCAGAGATGAGAATGTTACGATGGATGTGCGGACATACACGTAAAGATAAAATTCGAAATGAGCATATACGCGAAAAAGTGAGGGTGGCACCTATTGAGGAAAAAATGGTAGAAAATCGGTTGAGATGGTTTGGGCATGTACAAAGAAGACCAAGGGAGGCACCAGTGAGAAGAGTGGAACATATAACTTTGAGTCCGATTAAGAGAGGTAGAGGAAGGCCTAAGAGAACACTCTTGGAAGTTGTTGAACGTGATCTCTTAATTAATAATATTCCTAAAAGCTTGATAAATGATAGAGCACAATGGCGTCTTGCAATCCATGTAGCCGACCCCACCTAGTGGGATAAAGGCTTGTTGTTGTTGTTGTAACTTATGTACACACTAAAAGCTCCTAAATTTTTCATCAACCTTACTCCATTATTTCTTGAACTCTTGATTTTTTTTCTTTCCCTATCTTCCTTACCAGCCTTACGAGATTCCTCAAGGGCAACTATTAGTGATTCAAGACATAATAAACACAAACTAAACTCTCACAAATGATTTATTCCACATATGATAGGTCTGAACAGGAGGAACCATGCAAAAAAAAAAAAAACAACAAAAAAACAATGAACTAACGGGTTTTGAGATGGTCATTGGCTTACGAACAGGCTTTAAAAGCCTAAAAGTTGTACTTTTACCCCAATAATGCTTTGAATGATGATTTGGGACCCTCAAGTTGCTCAAAACTGTAGAAAACTCTTTGAAAGCATCCAAAATGCAAAAAAAATTCAGATTCTAGGAACTATGCACGTCAGCGCATGAAGTCACGTGCAAGGACTGTCGCTGGCGCGTGAATTCCACACATAAAACACTCCACTGGCACGTGGAGGCGCGTGCGACGGAGAAAGGAGGTGATACTTTGAGTTCTGATTGGATTCCTGCTCTTGAACATGATGGTCAGGGTGGTTTAGCGATTGACATTGGGAAGTGGGGGTTTTTGGGTAGGCAGCGTGGAATAGGGTCTGCGAGGTTTTCAAGTGAGTTTTATGTGATTTTCAGGTGACGGAAATGACCAAAGAACGTAGGAACACAAGCTTTGATACCATACTGATGTAACACACACTTACACATACTTGCATGGTGCTGACAGAGGGAAAGGGTAGAGAGAAATTAGAAATAAGGAGGAAGAAATGAGGAAGATGAAGACAGAACAGTGGGGGAGCAAGGGGGAGAGGCAGAACGCAGAGGGAGAGAGAAAGCTATAAGATTTCACACATAATGCTCATTCATTCATTCATCAAGTGTTATTACAAGAGCAAAGCCTAATCTATTTAAACTAAACTTTCCTATCTATTAAGGAAACCTTGATAACTTGGCTGATAAAGCTAAGGTTCAGATTTCCCTCTTTAAAAGGTATTAAAATAATGCAAAAGTAACTTACTTTTTCCTAGATAGGTTTCTTGCAAGCAACATACAATGATAATAAGCTACTAGCCTGGATTTCTTCAAATATGTTGATCTCATATTTCATCAATATGCTTTTATTATTTTTTTATATCTTCTTTCTTTTGTATCCTAGGTGAAGAAAAGGCTTTGAGTTGGAATGAAAGGCTTCAAATTGTTATTGATATTTCACACGGAATTGAATATCTTCATGAAGGAGTATGTTTTTTTTTAAAAAAAAGATATATATTTCTTGTACGTTATGTGAGAATACATTTGTTTAATATCAATATGCATGGAACAGGCAGTCCCACCTGTTATACATCGTGATTTGAAGTCTGCCAATATATTGTTAGATCATTCAATGAGAGCTAAGGTAAGCTTTCTTTCGTGTGATTTGATATGTTAGATTTCCAATGTGGTTTCTAAAATTTGCATATGATATTCTATCCTTCCATGTTATTGTGATTCAATAAATCTAGTAATTTTCATTAATAAAAGAAGAATTTCAAGGGCATTTGTTTAAGAGATTTTATAGTGATTTTTTTTTTGGTTATTTGCTTAGTAAAAAGAATTTAACATTGAAGTTATCAAATGCATTGACGATTATCTTCATATACATCACACCTAGCCTACATTCCTTTCTCGGTTTCCCCAAGGTTGGAAGATCTATGTTTTGCATATGGGGGTTAGTACTGGATTGCTGGTTATATTATCTTCGGTGAATTTATGTATAACTTACTTTTGTTGTTCCTGTTCCCACAAAAGCAATTTGAGCGGCTGGTATCTTGCCTATCCTGTGTAAACAGTTGAGTTGAGTAGACGCAAAGTACATCTCTAGCCACATCAGAAGTCTAAAGAGAAGACTGGACTTTTCGATTTTGATAGTCTTAAAAAGACCGGAGGGGGGGGGGTGGGGACCCTTCTCATTCATTTCCCGCACTTCACCTTTTCAAAATCTTCTATATCATACCCCACCGGTTCTTATAGGTCAGGTGTAAATTATAGAGGTGACTTGTGATCTCTAACTTTAAGTTGTTTTGGTTAATGTGAAACGCCATCAAATTATTGACAAGCAGAAATTTTTTAGTAATGTATAGATGATAAATATATATATGTATATAAATATAATTATTTATATATTTGTTTAATAGTATCGATTGGCCCTGTTGCCTAACATTTGTTGGCCACTGCTCTCTTTCCCTCCTCTGCCCCTTGTGTATTTCCTCTTCAATTTTTATCGCTAGGAGGCAAATTCCTGCTTAATAACACAGAAGATTTTGCCAGACTTATTCTTACCCCATTCATAAGAAAGTTTTTTTTTTTTTTCTTTTTTTGGGAGTTTATACTTATCTTGTCCACCCCAAGCAGTTTGCTTTATATATATTCTTTTCTCGTAGGCTCATGTGATATGACTTTCTAACATGTCATAGTTGCTCATTCTTGTGATAACTTCAACGTAACAATCAGGGAAAAAAAAATTATTGTGACTGTGGATGCTAGCGTTTTAGTTTGAATCATCTATGATTATATATCTAAACTATTTTCCAAATTGTGATTGTGTAGGTTGCTGATTTTGGCTGTCAAAGGAAGTGATCTTTGATGGCCGGAATTCAGGCCTTAAAGGTACATACGGCTACATGGACCCAGCATACATTTCCACAAACAAGTTCACAATGAAGAGTGACATCTACAGTTTTGGTATAATCATTTTTGAGCTCATTACAGCCATCCACCCGCATCAAAATTTGATGGAATATATAACCTTGTAAGAATTTCTTTCTTTTTTTTTCTTTATGCCATGGAAATCCTTGATACTCGCATTGTAATCCATCCTCCTAGATCTCCTTTGGGTTTCTTCTAATTGGCTCATCTCTTTCTGTAAGGCTGCTATGGATCATGATGGCGTGGATGAGATACTTGACAAACAACTTGTAGGAAAATGCAACCCTGAAGAAGTAAGGCAGCTTGCTAAAATTTCATATAAATGTTTGCACAAATCTCCTAGGAAACGCCCCTCCATTGGTGAGGTTTCACAGGGCATATTGAGAATAAAAGAAGGCACCTTGTGAAAGAAGATACCTTGTCATTTGCAGGCAGTAACTTTTCCAGAGCTTTGAGTCGAATAGAGGATCAACAAGTTGAATTAAATAGGTTAGCTACCATGAACCACAGAGAAACTGGGTGAACACAATTGCTTTTACTTGGAGTGGAATCTCTTTCTGTACTCGTTTGGAAACAACTGAGATGTACAGGAGATTGATGAAACAACTACGAAATTTTGAAGCTACTGTCTCAGTTTTCTGCAAATGTTGTTCTTTGCTGACAGTTTCATTCACGAAGGGCGCATTCCGTGTTTGATTCTTGATAGTTCTGGACCTCTGGTGCAGGAGAGCAGAGAACCAAGCACGTTATTTTCACAGGATAATTGATGATGATTATATCAGTTTTTAAAATTCTTTGAAGTAAACCATCATCTGCCTTCCATGCTGACAAAAATCTACGTCTTTGGAGGAAAATAGGATTACGGAGAGGGCCACCGAGCAACGCAGGAATGTAGTAAAATGAAACACCAAACCCCCCCCCCCAAAAAAAAGTGTGTAAATGTGAGAGAGAGAGAGAGAGAGAGAGAGGACAATTCAGACGAAAGAAAACGGCATTTTTCCTTCACTTGTTCATTTAAACAGGATAGAACCTGTCCCTTCGGGGACATCAATTTTGGAAACAAGACGGAACCCAAGGTAAATGCACATTGCTATAACGTTCTTTTGTATGGCCCAGGCCCAGTGAAATCATGAGTTTTTATTTTTGGACCTGACATCTGAGTTGATTAACTTGCTTGTATCCTGCGAGTAGTAATAGCAGCACTCAACGGGGATGGACCTGCGTACAGGTCTTCGGTGCCAGTGCCTCACATGGAAAATTCCATTTTGCTTATTTTTATTTATACAATGTATATAATATAGGTGATCTCCATGCTCCCTCAATTTTTTATTGTTAGAGAAATTATCACTTTTGATTTATATTTTTTTATAAGTAAAATTACCCATTGATAAACATTTATTGCATATTTTTTAAATCACCCCTCGTAATTTACATTAACGACAAACAATTAATGTATACTTATGTTGATTAATATAGGGCATTTCAGTTTACTTTTTTATTTTTAAAATAATTATTATAATTAATTGACTTTTTTAGACTGTGAGATATAGGGCCTGTTTGGAAACTTGTTTTGAAAATAGTTTTCTGTTTTCAGAATTAGAACAAAAAAATTTGTTTGATAATATATTTTTAAAATGTGTTTTTGAAAATAAAAAATAAAATATTGTTTTGGAGAACAAACAAATGAAAATAACTTTTAAGTGTTTTAAGATTATTGTTCTGGAAAACAAGAGAAAATGAGAAAAATACCTGTTTTTATTTTTTATTTTTTTTATTTTCAAAAACAATGTTATAACTAATCAATTTAACATAATAAATAAAAATAACTTCAAATAGTCCTGTAGTATTTTCT